>NW_020897737.1:4941347-4970726 GCF_003984885.1 Neopelma chrysocephalum | reverse complement strand
AGCGCAGCCCGGCCGGGCGAGAGGGCGGCGAGGCGCGGAACGACCGCCCCCCGTGCAGGGGGAGTTGGGTGTGTTTCTTGGGGGGGCTTTCGCGCGGGGACCCGCCGCCACAAACGTCCAGGCACTTCCCGCGGCGGCGGGGGCGGGCCGCGCCCCGGGGTGCCCGACGGCAGCGCCCCGCGGTGCGGCCGCACAGGTGCCGCGGCGGCGGGGCCAGCGCAGCCCGGCACTGCCCGCGCGCCCGAGTGGGCATGTGCGAGCGCCGCACATGCCCATTAGGGAGGCCGGTGCCGCCGGCGGGGCTGTCCCTGCCCGGGTCGCGGTCCGCGCCCGCCCGGCATCGCCCCCGGAGCCGCCCCGGCAGTGCCCCGGCTCTGCCCTGCGCAGGGAGCCCCGCACCTGCCGGGACCGCGCCGTGCCGGGGGATCGCTGTCGCTTCCCTCACCCTGAACCGGCATCCCCGGCGCTGCCCACCTGTGTGTAGGTACAGCCCGTCCCCGCCCGATGCGATCCAGGGGCACGGCCTCGTTTTTAAACGCAAGTTGCATTTAAGTAGCAGAATCGAGCAGAAACGCTGTGGCTGTTGGCATATTTGGGCACGCTGATTCCTAGCGCTGTCGGCTGGCCCAAGCTGCTACTTCCCAAACCAAACGTGCTTGTGTTGGTAGTCCAGTTACTCCCCAGGCCAGTGGTTTTACAAACTGGAGAAAAGGAAGTTTTTGTTTGACAGCTGTTACACGTGTTGCTGCATGAAACAGCAGCGGTTCCCTGTTTTGGTTATTGATGGCTGACATTCATCCTCCCTTTTACATTTCTATAGTGTCTGACCTGAGCTAATGTTTTGTCACGGACTCTTCAGGCACAAAACCTCCTTGACATAATTGCTGTCTTCTCACAGCTAGGTCACACAGCTTGAATGCTAAACTCTTTCCATGTTTCACTCCAATGTGGTGAGCGAGTGAATGGCTTAATTGAGCACGGCCAAGTTACGGCAGGTAAAGTCCCAACATCCCCTGGTTCTTCTGGGTTTCGTGCCCAAGACTAGGAATCCTTCCTGAGAGTGGTCTGCTTATGCGGTCAGTGCAGCTGCCTCTAGAGTGCCCCAGGGCTGCTGGGGTTTGTAATACGCTCATGCCTCTGCTCAGTTCCACTCCCACAGAGGTGGGTCCTCACTGCTTTTATCAGTCCTACGTAAGTTTAAGAAAGAAAATTAAATATAATTTAAAGAAAACCTCAAAAGTGGAAATAGAAGCAGAAGCACACACATGGGAAAGGATTGGACCCAAGTTTGGGTGAAATTCGATATTAGGTCAGGCCTCAGAGCCTAGCTCTCTGTCTCCCAGTCCAGCACTCTCCCTTCACTGCCCACTTCTGCACACAAATCTGAGCACAGGCTTACTCACATCATTGTATATCGGGGGAACATTGGGATGTGCCTAGTGCTTTACATCGTTAGCAACAAGTGAAGAACTTTTGTCATTGCTGCTGATAGTATCATCTGTGCTGATTGTTTTTGGTCTCCATTAAACATATTTTATCATCATTAACACTGAAGGGAGATTAATTAATTATTTCCGTAACCATCCAGTGGCCTATTTGCAGTTCTCTAGGGTACCTCAGGAACACTAGTTTGAGGACCTGACATCCAGCTTAGTTCTCACCACCTTAACTTTGGGTGAGCTATAAGTGACGCCAGGAAGACTCATAGAGTCGTTAGGGTTGGAAAAGACATTTGAGATCATTGTATCCAACCATTAACAATATATATCCATTTTTGCGGGGGCATAGATGAAAAAACTGATGTATCAGCAGTTCTGTGGAATGTTCCTCTGTCTTCCCAGAGCAGTGTCAGTTTTATTGCCTGTTGTAACCAACATCAGGCTGCACTGTTGGCTGCGATGGAAATATCTTTCCAAAGGTAGGCATGGCTTTTTACTCTGCAAAATTCTGCCTCCCCTTTGCCCAAGGAATCACCCTGCCTTTGACTGTGGGGTTGCCCGTAGGGGAGAGATGGACATACAGGGGTGGGAAGTGAGGTAGCTTGACACATGCTGTGTGTGCTGGAACTGCCCTGAGTACATTACAATGCCACAAGCACCCTGTGAATGTTACCAAACTAGAGGGGAAACCTGCATACTCCTGACTCTGCAGATACTGAAATCACCTTGTTACTGATCATCATTGCTCTGTCACTCCAAAAATTGCCGTCAAAATACATTCTGTGGTGATGTGGTTGTCAGGAGTGGAATAGCCAGAGGCCTCCCACAGCACTTTGTGAAGACCAAAGCAGGGCTGAGCTCTCGCCTCTGTTGTAGGAGAAAGCCTGTAGCACATGCCATGCAGTGAGTGCTGGGCATTAACCAGCTCTACCTGTCTTTTGGAGGAACTGGAAGGGTAGGATTTCTATCATGTATATATGCTACTCTGCTACAGCTCTTGAATGGCGCTTTACAAAATAGATAATGATGTCTCATTGCTCTAGAGAGATTCCAAACTAAATTAAGAAGAGAATGATGGGAAGAGATGACCATACAATGAGGTGCAGATGCTGGAAATAGGGATAATGAGGGGGAGAACAATATGATTATGTCCTTTCAAAGCAAATGCCTCAGGGTAGCTACTGTTGGGGACAGAGTGTAAAAGGGAGATGGGGAAGATGTGACTAAAAGACAGCATCTGCACAGGGTTTAAGTCTGCTCTCAAGAGCAGACCTGTCCACTGTGAAGCATTTGTTGACTCTCAAATCTGTGCAAAGAGACTGCCTTGGACCCACACTCAGGAGCTCTCAAGGACAAACAGGTCAGGTGGATTAGCACAAATGACGTGCTGTCATTCCCAGGGCCTACAAAGCCTTGGTGGGTTAAGCACCCCACAACCCAGGTCAGAGGGCTTTAGGATGACTTGAGCATCCAGAAATGAGCATATCTCTATGCATTTGTTCAAATCTTGTTACAATGGCAAGTTTTAAAACTAATGTGAGAGGAAGAAGTTGACAAGGTTTTATTTAAAATAAGCTCTTTCTCCTACCTCCCCCAAAGTGGTCCAATGAAAGAAAAAACTCAGAGAAGTGATGGAGGAGTGGATTCCTGATGAGTAACTTCAGATGAGTGAAGAGGGCCTAGGGGAAAAGAAAGGTGTCAGGAGCAGCTGGGATGGCTGTGGGAGGTATGCAGAAAATCAGGGTTTTGTATTGTTTAGTTAGGCATGAGGAACCAGAGAAGATATTTTAGGAGTGTGTGCAGGGGATTTAGTGCTGCGAATGGGGAATGTTTTTTGCAACAGGGCACTGAGCAATGTGTGATGCAGGTTCCAGCTGGAGCTTGGAGAGAATGAGGTTACCCACAGCGAGGAGATGCGTAACAAAGACTTTTTTTTTTTTTAAGAGAACTAAAAGGAAAATTTTCAAGGAGAGTTTAATAATTATGGTTAGACTTGTAAGAGTTGCAAAAGCTTTTTTATTGACATTCTCTGTGTTATGCTCATTTATACCTGCTGAAAGTCTTGCTGGTGACATGCAAAGACATTGTGCTTTTTGCCAAGGGATCAAAATGACATGTAGCCAGTCCAGGATGCAAAGGGAGGGCAGTAGCTCTCATTGGATCACCCGATCAAGCTCTGCTCTCTATTTCTTGACCTTAGGTCTGGGACCTGGGCCAATGCCAATTAAATTGGTGAGGGCACAGACAAGGTTAACGATAAAGTTAATCTCCCATTGCTGATTGGTGAGGGATCCTCACAACTTGCAGCTTTTGTCCATTTGCAGTTAACAGAAAAGCGAAACAGAAGGAGGCCTCCTTCTTATTTCCAGCCCGGGTCCCATCACAGTAGGAATATTACACAAAAGTATCACTCCTTTCACTCATATGTGCTGCACTTCTCCCACAAGGATGGCAAATTGCTTGTACTGAAAAGGGCTTTCTAGAAGCAACCTTGGGAAATTGAAAGCCGGTCTCAGTGCAGTTAGTTGTTCATATTTAATCAATGAAACTTCACTTTCCTCTTTTTCTTTCCTCAGTCCCACCTTCTTTTGGATGGCACCAAGGAGCGGTGCATCATAGGCACAAACAGCATGATCAGCGTTTAAGAACCCGAAAACTAAGGTGATTATTTAAACAGAGAAAGCAGAAATGAAATAGAGGAACAAAGCAGCATCACAAATCATCTCTCTACACCAGTCTTTGGGTCATGAAGGATGGGGCTGTGTGAACAACAGCTTCCTTCTTAACCCGATGTACAGACCATGAAACAATACCCTGCCAAGGGATGGCCACACATTTTGCAATCTGCATCCACAGATTTCATTGCCAGAATTCAAGATGGCTGATTTCTTACCTCCTGAAACAGGCGACTGACAAAACCAATTGTGTCGTAATATTTTCTTCGGTGCGTATAAGCCCCTAGTGTTCATCATATGGAAGGGAAGAGAGAGGCAAAGATGGAGAAAAGCTATGGCTGCGCACCTTGGCATTGCGCTCCCCAGTGCCCTGACGTGCTGCCACCCGTGACAGGACACACGTTCTAATTGGACCTGCTAATGCAGATCTTGGGAGAAGTCATGGGAACTGGAATATCTTTTTGCATCTGCTAAAAGGAAAGAAATCTTCCCTCCTGCTCCTGCATGATCTCTTTTTTGCAGTGTGTCCTGTAAAATGCAAATATGTAAATGCTCCTTGCTGGCTTGTTCCTTCTACTGGATACAGAGATATACAAAAAGAATGTAAATCACCAAGAAATACTCTGACAGCTGGCACCTGATTCTTTCCCAAGTGCCCTGGTGGTCACTCTTCGGCGGCTCTTTGCTGATTCATGAGGACTGCTAAGAGAAAGCATGTGTGACATCTTTTACAGAGTATAATAAAAAGAGGAAAGTGCCCTGTGTGGCTGGAACTGCAGCTCTGTGGTCTGTCTCTGAGATGCTCCATTAGCCTGCTGCTGGCAGTGATGACACAAAAACCGGAGATCCCCAATTGTACTATTAACATGAACAGATTGAAAAAAAACCCCCCTGGATGTAACAGGGAGCTTGTGCTTTTTTTGTTTTTTTTTCTCTCTGCTTGTATGAAAACTCAGTAGAGGGGAAGGATGGATCTGTTCCCTTGCATATTGGCATAGGCTGCACGAAAACACAGCTCTGCTTTTGTTTGGGTTCTCCCATATTATGTTAGATCTAGATTTGCTTTTTAAGCTGAAACCTTTGGATCCCTCTCTGGCTATATTTTTGGCTATGCCATTTGATATTTGTGATTGACTAGATTACTAAACAGGCCTCTCACCTGTTTGTTTTAAAACAGTGACTGCTGATGCTTCTGTCAGCCTTAGGAAAGGTCTTTCCTTTGCCATAAATAGTAATGGCCTGAAAAAAAAGTCCTTCCTTGCAGAAAGATGGATTAAGTTCTTATTTTGAAATGCAGTCTGAGTGGTCCTGATGTACTGAAGTGTTACAGCTAATATAATCAGACGAGTCAATTTACAGCTTTCATACTACATTTTAAGAAACAAAACAAGCAGACAGGACAACACAATAAATCTGCTTGGTGTCCCAGTCTGGTTGATGTTAATTGAATGCAGTTGTATTAGATAACTGGATGACACAGCTTCCTAATAAAACGCACAGGAAATGTACAAATTTTGTCAAGAACATGGATTTGTCCAAAGAAGAACAGGACAGACTTAAACAATGTATTCTTTGGGAAAAAGGTCTGTGAGCCAATAAAGAAGCATAGCCATGTATGTGCTACCCCTGGTACACAATATTAGAATTAGAATTCTTATTAGAATAACCTTGAATATTCTAATATTAGAATACTACTAGAAAAACTATTATAGTATTCAGGATTCAAGGGACCAAAATAGGAAAGAGGTATAATTTGTGGATAAATTATTTTAGGAAAATAGGAATTTGCAATTTAACTATCACATTTATAAAGTGTATAAAATGTATGACTTATTTGTCTCTTAAAGCAGTGCTTTACCTTTAATGCAAAGAAGTTTTAGTGTAAAACAAAACATTAACTTGGAGTTTAGTAAATATGTCTGGAGATACAGGGATTTTGGCAGAGGGTAACTCCTAGAATAGTGTGAATGTTTCTCTTTTGTTTATATGCCTTCACACAAAAATAGGCAAAACAAGTAGGTTGCAAGTGAAAACAGAAGAAAACACATGGAGCTATTGAAATAGGTTAGAATCTGATTTCAGATTTAGGAATAAATACATACATATGCACACATATATATGCAGATGTGTATGTGAATGCACACACATGTACAGCATACATATGACCTATATATGTGCTTATTTATATATATTTTTTATATATTTACATAGGCTTAAATAAAAGCTGGGGATATTTAAGTCAGATACTAAAGGAGCTTTTAAACAGTAACACCTTCCTAAAAGTAATGTGGAGCACTCGGGTCACCTGGGAAGGGTGCAGGCTTTCCAATATTGATGGATTTTAAAAGCAAGCTGGATAAATGTACAAGGTGTGACATAAGTATTGCTAATCCCGCTTTGGTGTAGAAGAATGGACTAGGTATCTTTGAGGACTCTGTCAGCCTATTTCCTGTGACTCCAGGATATGGCCAAAGGATAGATTAGAGGTTACGTATCCACAACTGTTGAAGTATAAGAAAAACAGCTTGTGATTTGCAGATACAAAGAGACTTATTACTGAGCACAGTGAACAACTCCTACCGAGCTCACCTACAAGAAGAGAAACTGTGGATTTGGTGGAAGTCCCTGGCAGAGCTGCCAAGCTATACAGACAGGGCTGTTCCACCTATTTCTCCCCTGCTTAATTTCCTCACATTCTGACTGACATCCCCTTTACAGCCTTTGGCTAGGCTTTGTGTCTCTAAAACTGTTAGTAAAGACAATTATCTGAATATAAATTACAGATGTACAGCTTTGGGACAGCACACTCTGACTCAGAGTCATCTTCATACTGCTCTGTCACATTCTTCCACCTGCATCTAGACTGCATATTGAGTCGTATTGACAGTGTTGTTGTCTATAAAGTAAGAGACCTTCAGTAAAGGACATTTAAAAAAGAAATCATAATTTTTCTCCGGTCTTTTAGACTGTGTGTATGAACTGGTATCAGATTGAGTAGATTTTAGACAATATCACAGAGGTTTTTGCATCACTTACAGGATGCAGCACAACGATGGACCAAGGACTGAAAGCTGCAGGAATCAGGTTCTACAACTGCTGTGTTTCCATGGGCAATTCTCTGTTAGTCTCTCCTTGCCTCAGTTTCCCCATCTTTAAAACTGGGATGATAAAGGTTATCTGCCTGTCATAGGGAGTGGAATCAGCAATTTAACAGCATTTAGGAAATACAGTATGATATACCAATGCAAAGTTGTATTCAGACCAGAAAACCCTTATTGTAAGACCATTAATATTATGCTTTGTTATGTTTTATCAACTGTTATTAGATGTCAACATAAGCCAAGTAATATAGTGAATAGTAAAGGGGAAGTGAGTTTTAACTACTCTTTAACCAGCCCATTTTCAGCTTCCCACAGATATGGATCCCATATGGCCATTGTCACAGCCCTGCACCAGTGCTTTCTCAACATACACCAGAAAATTGTCCCAGGCATGTGCTTGTCGAGAGTTTGGATGTACCTCCGTGCTGCTATGCCTTGAGCTGCTGCTGCCCTTTCTGTCTGTCACAAACATATCTTTCCCCTGCATTGCTGTAAATACCCATGAATGAAGCCATGGGCTATATAATCAGGAGAAAATAGAAGAGGAGCAATTAGGACCTTCAGAAGCAAAACAAACAAACAAAAAAATCTAGCCACATTATAATAAAGCAGGAGATTTGCTATTCATACATCCCTTATGCTAACATATGATCACTAAAAAGGTACCACAGCCATATTTGAATAGCCCTTAAAAATGTCTTGTTACTTGCTTACCCCATGTTGCCATGTAAAGAATATGCAGGACAGTAGCTGAAGATTTCTTTGAGTACTATGTTTGGGGTAAGACAATAGTGTGCCTGGTTTTGTTTTTAAGCACTAAAAGTCTCTCACAGAATGTACAGTGCTGGAAGAAACCCACTGCAGTAAGTCACAGGTGTACCTTTTACAAGCAGGTGAAATGCATACAGCATTTGAGAGAGGGCACTTGTTCTTAAAGCATACATTTTTAGTTCAGAACCATCAGATAATTAGGCAGGTGTGTATTCAAAATAAAAAACCAGATTCCTTTTTCTGTTACGTGCTTTTCATAGGAGTGGCTTGATTTTCCAATTGTTTCTGATGTTCCTGAGACAAAAAGAGAAGCGTGGAATTATCCTACTGTATGGTGTACATTTGATCTTTATAGGGTTTTGGGGTTTGCTTTCTATGAAAGCTGCGTTCCAAGCAGTGGTTTCTGCTCATGAATATAGAATTACATTACTCTAAATGTTACACGTTGCTTTACATTTTAATTGAGGAGCTGGTGTTCTACCTGGGTAAGTGCCCATCAGCATTAGATGACACACAATTAAAGCAGAGTGTCAAAACCTAATTTTCAAAGGTAAATGTTTAAGATCGCACGTGTGCCTATTTTTGGATCAAAACCCCTTATCAAGCTGTACACTGGCTTTCCTAGCAAATCCAAATGTGCAGACCATGGCAGTATGAATCATCAGCTTGCCTCTGATCAGAATTCAGGGTATATTCTGGTTTGTGTATAATACTAATTGAGTTTGGCTTAGCACCTGAAAGCACACACTTTATTTTGACTGCATGGGAATATCATACAAGAAAAGACTTTTATATTTCAATGAAATTTACTGTACATTTGAGGAAATCATTAAGAGTAATTTTTTTCCTCAAGGCTGCTGCAATCTTACATTTTTAGTTCATGGAAGATTAATGCTACTCCTAAAACTAAACCCAGTATTTCATTATTCTGTAATGTTGATGTCACTGTAGTACTTAGAGCCTCCTCTTGCTGTTCCTGTAAAATTCTTCCTAAATTCAGTAAATCATAATAATCTCAAAAGTCACTATTTGCACATGCTTAGCAGATGGTTCCTGAGAGATGGTTCCTTAAACCACACTATATGCTGTTTGGGGCTTTGCAATTGCTTTTTTTGGAAGCCAGGGGCTGCTCTGGTCCCTGGCAATTCTGCTAAGTTCAGAGAGGTTGTTTTCTTGGGTTTGTTTTTTTTTTTTTTTTTTTTTAATGCATCCTCCTCTGGTTTCATGGAAGGTGAATTAGTCTGACTGGAATGGAGAGGAACGGAGGTCCATGAAGATACAGAAATCTTAGGAAGCTAATGGAGAATAATGGTGCAGAGGGGAACTGGGACCAATGGGTTGAATATAACAAAAAGAGAATGAATCCCAGTTTTGAGGAACATATCGGAAAACAAACAGGGAGTTGTGTTTTTCACCACCATTATGCATCACCTCTCTTTGTGTTTCTGTGTCTCTCCTGTTGCCAGAGAAAAGTAGTGGGAATCATACTAAAGGAAGTGTTTTATTCTCCCTTGAAAAGTTTCCTTCTTGGCTTGTGAGATCAAAGTCTCTATACTAAGACTTCAGATCTGCCAATGGGTCCTCTGAGATGATACTGCAATCAGGAATTCAGGTGGGGGATGGCAAGCCATTTGCTTTAAAAACAGCCCCACTCTGCCCCCCAGCCCCATTCCAGAATTTATATACAGGTATATATTAAAGAACATTCATGTTGCAGAGTCAGGCACTGTAATGTTCAGAAACACCTATTTTGAGATGCCGATACGACCTCAATTTGTCCTCAGTGTGAATATACATTTTACTTACATGGTAACACATTAGCTTTTTTAGGATTAAGCCATTCCTTTTAAGCTGTCCAGGATCAATTAAGGAAGGAGTGAGAGTTGTGTATGGAATGAGTCTGTTTCCTGAAGGCCAAACCCTGTGTCATTGCTGTAGGTGCTGGAATGTAGCTGTGACTGGAACGAAGAGGAAAGACAATTTGAAGAAAAGACTCATGAGTTACGTAGCTGTATACCCTCTTGCAAATCAAACTTTGTTCTTGTGTCTCACTACTACGTCTGCCTGCCTGAGGACTCTGATACTTGAGAGCTGGGAAGCACAATTTTGTCTGGGTAAAAGTATGGGAGGAAAGGACTTGAGTGGAGAAGAGCTGCAGTAAGGTGGGTGAACTCAGCTTTGGCTTCTGAAAGTTGTTATCTATCTTCTTGTCAGGAGATCCTCTGAGTGAAAGAGAAAATCAAGATAAGTGACACTAATCCCTGGGTCACTGGTCTGTAGCCAGAGGTCCAGGTGGCGTGGAATGGCCTGAACAGAGGTGAAACTGTCTGCAGCTTGACAGAGGAAAGGGAGCAGGATATGAAGACTGACCAGGCTTTGGCACAATCAAGCTCATAGGTGTGAGAAGAAAGATAATGAAAAAGGGAAACCTTCAGTAAGGTGGAGTTCAGGGTCGAGAGTGACTGCTAAGCTCCAGTGTCTCTTGGTAAAGCTTTGTAATTTCTTCCCATTTGCCATTGCTGAGGCTCTGCTGCTTTCAGCATTCACTGGGGATGCCACCAGCCACAGACTATAAACAGAGGATTACCTGGAAAAAAAAAAGTCTATTAGTTCTTGTGAGGAAAACAGCACCTTCCATTTACACTGACTGCGATGATGTGTGTTCCCCTTGCCTCCAGTTCTTGGAAAGAGTCTACCACGGGGCTCGCTGGCTCTCTAGGGCTGCACTCGGCCAAATCCTAGCCCTGTGGCAGGGTCACATCCTCGCTTCTGCCCGGCTGCTGCATAAGGCATAGTCGTGCCCTACGTCCGTATCAGATCCTGAGTTTCCTGCTTTTCCGTGCTCTGTCCTCGGTTTCCCTTTTCCCCTGCCTTCAGGCCCCCTGTGAGCTTCCACCGCCTCCGCCGCCACCTTCCCCCCAGATCGCGGGCAGCCCCGCGCGCTCCGCTCCAGGGGGAGATGAAAAGGCGAGGAAGGGGCGGTGGGAGGAGGGAAGGCGCGGGCGAGGAGCCCGCGGAGGGCAGCGGGGCCGCGGGGCGGCGGTGTTGGGTCGGGCAGCGCTGTTGGGTCGGGCAGCGCTGCCCGGGCGGGGGCCGGGGGTGCCCGCCGTGCCCGCCTCGCCCCGCGGGGGCGGCTCCGCGGGGATGGGCAGGGACCCAAAGGACGGGTGTGACATTTCGGGAAAACCGGCCAAAATATCTGAAAAAAGCAGCTAGTGGTGCTGGCGTGAGGCTGTACAAAGCATAGGGGTGTTACCCTGCCAGCGTATCGAATGTGAAGTAATACAATATTTCTGCCCCAAAGAAACCGTCACGTTACGTTCTTTGGGGTTTTGTTCACCTCCCAGGTACAGGATGCTGCTGCAGAGAAGAAAGGCAATTCCAATTCCAAGGCGGAATGTGTAAGCAGCCGGGGAGTGCCCAGGAACGGCACTGGAGTGTAGGGGGTCAGAGGATTCCTCAGCAGCAGCGGCAGCAGCAGCAGCAGAGTGTCTGTGAGCAAGTGTCAGAGTGTCTTGGCAACAGTACAAGATGTCTGCAACTTTCCTTCACTTATGCAGAAAACACGTTGTGTAGGCAGTGCAGTGGTGCGTGAACACAGCAGTGTAGGCTTGGGTTTGAAATATTTGCATTGAAAGCAAAGGCTTGTTTGGTTGGTGTAGGGAGACTGAAAATTTTGTGACAGAGGCTATGGCATTTCTCTCCCTGGCCATTAATTGGTTGTTACAAATCTGCAGTGCAGTAATTTTTTTTTCTTTCCCCTTCCTTTCCTCTCCTTCAAATTATTTATTCTAATAGTAATATTAGTTTTAAGTGGTGTAGAACATGAACTAGTTTCTTTGGTAACCAAGTCGGTTACACCCCCACACAAAGTTAGAATCTGCTAGGTGCAGACATTTTCCCTTTTAGAAAAGATGTGGGTTTTGAAAACCACAGCAGTAGGGCAGCAATATATGTTCTCAGGGAGTAGTTTCAGAAAAAGTTCCATATACCATATGCAGATTTATATATAAGTCCTGATCTTTTGTTTATACACACATATGGAACTTGAATATATCACTTATATATTGATTTCCTCATTGACTTCAGGATTATATACTTCTTATCCCAGTATTTCGTCTTTCCCACATTCCCCCTCACTTCTACCCACTTGTAGAGAATAAGTGGCTATGAAAGAGCATGCAATAGGGATACAGCACAGGTGAATAAGCCTACAAATACATGCTGCATTGTTTCTTACTTTATTTGGTGTAAGTAAAAATTTACACTGTTCCTTAATCTGCCCCCTGAAATTATAGAGGTGAACTGCAGCAGCTTTTGTAGATAACTTCTTGTTAGGGATTTAAATATAAAAGTGGCCTTTCTGTTTTTGTTGGATTTTGAAAGCAAATACATACATGCAGGATTAAAACAAATTTGTGAATACGAATTGTAACAATTAATATGACTAATAATCCCTATCATACTGTCTTGATCATGATCAGTAGTTCAGTCCATAGCAGAAGCAGAAGCTTGGAGACTTTTATTGCACTTTCTCTAGTGACACATCAAAATCTGACAAAATTAGAGCATGTACATTTTTAAACATACTTTCTTTGTTCCTGTATATGAGGCAAGAAGATACTAGTACCTGAGAACTGAAAGGTAGCTATAAACAGAGGCGGAGCCTGACAAGGCCATTTCATTGTTCTTGTCTGAATGAAGTGTTAAAAGGGAAACAAACAACAAATAAGGAAGAATGAATTAGAAGGTTTTACTTTCTTTCCTTTCCTGTTCTGAATCATCAGTTATAATAGTAGGTATGTTTTTAGTCAAATGTGGTTTTTATGCTAATGTAATGCCTTTTAACTGCAGTTCTTCTGAAGAGGGAAAAGCCTGACACAAATACGGAGAGCACCTGAAAGTACTCTTATGCAGTACTTGTTATTTCGTAATACACCTTACTGCGCTGCAACAACGTACAAAACATGCAGTGCAGCTCTGCACTAGAAAGCTGGAAAGGTTACATTTCATAGTTTACAGGAGCCCATGAGGATTGAGCTGGGTGGTGTGCAGTAAGCACTTTTTATAGTACTGTGTAGTTAAAATTTAATCCCTTATAAATAAAAAGTAATGAAAACATTGGTGGTAAGGAAAACCTGACTTGAAGAAAACTGACACTGATTGCTGTCCTCCTGTGGGTCACTTATTGTCATCCCATGGCCACATCACTTTCCTAAGCCTGCAGGGAATGTTTCCCTCTGGTCTTCTGCACATTCTGCTGTCTCCTCCTGGTGCCAGACAGTCCTTTCTGCAGCATCTTTCTCAGGCGTTTCCTGTCTGTCATTGCCATAGAGACAGCTTGTGCCTGTTAGAGACACCGCAGAGATGTGCTCGTTGGAGCCCAGGGATGGCTGGAGAGGCAGACCACGGGCAGACCTGTAGGCTTAAGATGCTGTGGTGACCCAGGTCTTCATCTGCATAACTGTTTCAGTACAGAAGGGCAACAGGTTCCAGAAATCCTCTGCAAGTAAAATCAGCTCATGGGGTGCAGCCAAAAGGCTTAGGGAACTTGTTCCCAATGCCCTGGGTCATCTGAGCTGTGGTCTAACACAATTTCTGTTAAAGATGATGCACAACCTTTATTCATATTCTCAGTAATAACTGAAATTATGCTTAGAGCAGGAAGGCTAGGCTTGTAATACAAGAGGAAGGCAAGGACTTGAGGCAGCCTTGATTTCCACCTCTGGCACAGTAATTCTGTGTGGTCCTGACCAAATCGTTTCCCTTATTTTCTTCTCTTCAGAATAAGGGTATTACTTTCTTTCACCCCTTTGTAGGTTAAGCAGAAGCCTACAGACACCATCCAACCTAATCTCCATGCACATACAGACTGTTCAGTCACTTCCACATTTCCTCGACAACAGAGTGGTTGCAGCCCCTGAGGAATTCTGCAAACTTGAGCACTTTTGGTGCCTTGCCATGGGCATGCAGTCTTCTGCATCCAGCGTGGAGAGGCAGGTTCAAGGCAAGGTGCCTCAAAGCATGGTCCATCACCAGATATCCTCAGTCCTGCTGGTAGCAAGTAACATTGGCACTTTGGGTCTAAACTACAGTTGGAGTAACAGGAATGTAGGTGCAAAATACGAGCTGACAGTGTTGAATGAGTGTAAACCTCTGCTTAGTCCCAAACTTGGGACTAACCACTGTTGTAATAGAAGTGTATATGGTTACTCTTAGGTGGGCAGCAGCTATAGGGCAGAATGTTGTTTCTGCTGAACTGGTGCATGCCCTCTTCCATGCTTGCATGTGGGAGAAGTAGTAGTTGGAAAGAAATGGGGAGCAGGGCGAATCATGTGCCCACTTTCCCCACCTGGCCACTGCACTGGGGAAACTGGAGCAGCACACTGCGCCAGGGACAGACCCAGAACATGTGGCATGTCTATGTGCAGGTGCCTGGTGCAAAGACCCCTGTCCTGTGCTGGCCAAATGTTGTCCCTGATGGTAAGATAAGGTTAACAAACATGCACTGAGGCTAATAAAGCTTGACTCTCAGTGGGGCTAATTAGCTTCTCTACAGCAACACGGCAAAATGAGTGGCAGCTCTGCAACTAAATCACTGGACACAGTCCCATGCAGAGCTGCTCTGCTTTCCTTGTTTGCTTGGGGAGAATCTCCTACTCCTGCACCAGTGGCAAAGCCACAAGGACAAGGAGTGCAGCTGCCAGTAAGGAGTTGAGGTGCAAAGGTGGTATCCATCATTACATCTGTTTCTGAAATGATAGCTAAAAATAGCAAAGGCAGTAATTTACAGATACAGTTTCATACTGATATCCCAACACTTTCAGCCCTGGTTAGACCCATTTTCTTGCTCTTTCTTATTTTCTCTATCTCTTCACAAAACATGTCAGCCCACAGCAGCCCTTAAAATTGTGTAGGAATATGTTAGCATGTGGGCTCCAGTAAACACTGCTGTTATTGACGGTGAAGAGAAACCAGCTTGAAAGAAAACCTGATGTTAAGTGTACAAAGATGCTGAAGAGAACCTGTGCCTACAAGGTGAATGAGCCAAGGGATGTCTGGGGAGGGAATAAGTTGTCCAAAAAAGGAAGGGGTGGGGGTCAGTTTCCCAGTTTTTATGCTCCCAGCCTTCTGTTGTGAAAAGAGAAACTCATCATACAGCCCTCATTTAGAAAAGCTCCAGTGTGAGCCTTTGTTACTTTTGGGTTTGTGTCTAGGTGCTTATGTTGGCTTATTTACAGCCACAACTGCTGTTCTCACCTTGAAAGGAAGGGATGGAGGACGTGGTCACTTACCCTCAGTTTGTGGAAATCCACCTGCATATCTGGTCCCTGGGTCAGGCCTGGATTTCCTTTTGTTTGGAGACTCTCAGTGTTTAAGGTTGCCAAACAACACTAGCTCTGAAGTGAAAGTGCCGAATGCCACAAAGGCCTTATAAGAGCTTTACAATGCTTTCATAAAAACTTGGATTAAGCTCATAATAATGGCCTTTATGTGCTGCAAATACATTAACACACTTCTCTGAGACAGAGCCTGCTTCCATTACTCTGGTTCCTGTGGCACACAGGAATTATTGCCTCCCAGAGAAGTGTTAAGTGAAATGTCGCCAGGGGATTATCACCTCCCTTTCCTGCACAGTTTTGCTGAACTGAGCAGTAGAAGAGGGGCTCCCACTGCTCTGCTAGGAAGCCTTGAGGAAGAACCCTGGTTTGCGCTTTGGTTTGATGTTACTTTTCAGTAAGGAGGGAAGAAACATTGTTTTGCTGTATGTTTTTCTGGTATGAAGAGCTGTTTCGCAGTTCACTTCCACCATTTCTAGCTGCCTTTGTGGAAAACAAGGCATGGCCCAGGAAGATTCACCTAATGTGAGGCTTTCTCTCTCCCCATTTCCTTACATGCTCCAAACGCACCTCCAATGGGGTTTTACTGTCCATACATTGCTTACAAGAATCAACAGCAAGTTTAGTTGCTTGTACTTTTTGGGTTCATTGTATTCCTTGTCTGCCAGCCTTTGCTGCCAGCATAAGGAAGGATCTTTTGATCTTGGTGTCTTTTTTTTTAATCCTGGTCACTCTCATCTTCCCTAAGATTAATGTGCTGTACTGGGAATTCTGGCTATTATTCACTGTGATTATTGCCTAATTGTGGTTTATGCAAACCAGTGTTACCTCAGACAAGGTGTAAGCACTCCCCAACTTGTGTACACATGCGGTTGATGGCAAGATGAAAATTGCTTGACATGTTGATATTTTATAATGTTAGATAGGTACATCCTGGAACGTATTTCAGATGTGTAATGCTGTAGTAGCAGGCACTTTTCTACATTTTCTACAGCAAATATAATACCTGGGACAAAGATGCATGGATTTAAGCAGTGATATATTAAAAACTGTTTGTGGTGCAATGCTGATGTCATTTTAAAAGGTTAAACATTGAAAACTGCATTTGAGGTTTCCAAGGTTCTGTCATAGCAGTCCTGTCTTTGCCAAGTTGAAGGACTTGCTTCCTCTTTATTTTGCATTTTTCCATATGCTCCCAAACATGCAAGATACCTGATGTACAGGAGCAAAGGTGCAGCCCCTGCCTGGGGAGGATCCTGAGCAGGGTTTAGAGGGAGCAGCCATGGCCTGTGGCTGGGGAGAGGACTGTGAGCCACTGCACCACTCACTCCTGCCAAATATGATTCCTCTTCTTTCCCTGAGAAAGTATTATCAAATCTTTGTGAGAGGAATAAAGATCATAAGCAGGCAAATAGATGTGAGGGAGGAGAGGAAGGGAGGTGGGGAAAGCAAGGATAAAACCATTTCTTGCTGTAGCATGAATGTATCTTGGGTCCATTTAATCATAGCCTTTCCTCCTCCTCTGTCATTACCCTCCCACCCCCTCTCCAAACAACTTGTGTGGGAATTGAGAGTAAGGTAAGGGAGGTGCTTTGGGAGTTAACTGAATGTAAAGAAGCATGTGGAGCAAAACACAAGAGCTTGGGAAGAGGCACGAGCTGTAGGGATGCAAAAGTCAGGTGTCGTAGGGTAGGTCTGCAGCTGAGAGTGACTTTCAAGGAGAGCATGTAAAATCCTCCATCTAGACCCTTCTAGAATTGTGGCCAGGCATACTTTATTGAGGATATTTAGGTTGGGGTGTTGACAAGGCAGGAGCGATGTGGGCTGCAGAGGGGGCAAGGAGCAACCCACATTGCTGAGGGTATAGCTGGGGATTTTGAACTGGGCACCCGCAGGGTGGAGGAAATTGCCTGCTTGTTGAGTTGCAGAACCAACACATCTAGAAAACTTTGGCTTCTTGTAAGGCTTCCTGTGAGACACTTTATATTCTGTGACTCAGCTCCCATAACTGCTAAAGAGAACAGCAGTGTATTTGTCAATGTCATGGGAGTTAGCGCATCAGTGCTGGAAAATTGCTGTGAGATCTTTGGATGGACAGTACCATGAAAAGCACTTTAGTCAAAGGATCATCATCAAAACACTTAATCTGGTATCTTACCATTTATGATTTAAAACAGATTTTTTAATACCATGTTCAGCAGAATGAGCTAATGATGCTGTTCATTTAAAAGTGACTTGTAATGTCTTTTCTGGTTTTGTGGTTTTAAAATTGCCGGCTTTGTTTCATGTGCTAGTTCCTTTTTTTTTTTTTAAAAAAGGAATAATTTGTCTTTCTTTTTTTGATTTCATGTTTGGGAGATGTAATGTTAGACCTGGATGAAAATTAGAGGGTTTTTTCCTAACATTAACTTTTATCGCATCAAGAAAAAAAGGCTGAATTACAAAAAATTAAAAAAGTAAATTCGGATAAGGTAACAATGAAATGGGCATATAATGCTGTTTCTGAATCACATTTTTTCTAATTTACCCCAACTGGAGCCAAATGTAGGTCTTGCAAGTGATGGGAGAAGGCTGTTTTTTAACAGGAAAGGTGAGGCTGCTCCAGAAAACTGGTCCAACCAAAGGTGGACACGGACCTATAGCTCACAATAGGGAAATGTGCCATTACAGTGAAATCCAGCCAAACTGCTTCAAAACATAAGCATTTTGTGTCAAAATAAAATATTTACATCTGAATGGGAGTACTGTTAAAAGCTTTTGTGGTTAGTGAAAACAAAAAGTATCATCAGATATTGTCCTCCCCAGCAGTATTTTATTATGTGGGACATGCATTATGCACTGAAAAATATTTGCAATATAAAATTTCCAGTTAATTTCTATGTAGGATGAATCCAAAATATAAGGGGTCTAGTGACTATCTCTTAACCCCTCCCATACTTTAACATGTTTGTTAGTTGCTACTGAGAATGAGTGTTTTCTGAAGTGTTAGCTATCTGGTAACAGGAAGGGATAATGTTATGTGAAGGAGTTTGCTAAATTAGCAACTTTGTGTTTCACTGAGAGGTATATTAGTATGTTACATTACTCTTTCTATAATTTGTTCAAATTAAGTTGGATTTAATATTTTCTGGCATGATACAAGTCTCAAGTGCAACAAGATGTGAGAGTTCAGATATGTATGTATGTGATATAATACTATATTTAAGAGAATTCTCTTAAATTTAAAACCCAGATTTTAGCCATCTGATATACAACACACTAAAAAATCTGAATTCTAATTCCACCTACATGTCATTGCTGAAAAACCAGAAAGAAAAAGTCGTATGACACCTATAGTACACCTATAATGATTTAATTTGCTGCAGTGTCATATATCAGCAAAATGATAACTAGCCAACCCTTTTGTCAACAGATCATTATTAAATTTATCAGTTAAGTTGCTAGGTAAACAAGAGAGTTAATGAACCAGAGACAAGTTGGTCATGATGGGCAAGAATTTAGAGATTCTGCACTGCCTTCTCCCTTATTCATCCTTTCACATATCTGTGCTGTTTTGATTTGGTACCAATTTTACTCCTGTTTTACACTTGTCTTTCATGGCCAGGCTTCGCGAACGAAGATTTGGGAAGGGCTCTACCCACGTTTGTTACAAGTGTGTTGGTGGCTAAAAAGACCAATACGAGATAGACACGTCCGGTTGCAACTTGTCTTGCACTGCAGTAAATAATTACACAAAGATGAAGACAATTGCAAATCAGGCTTGACACATTTCATAGAGAAAATTGCAGGAACCATAGTTAGGACTCCTTAGGTGCTTGGCCTGGTTTTACAAATCATTTGCCTTGCGACCTCGGACAATTAAATTTTCTATGTTTCTGTTTATCTAATTGTACTACCTCCTGGGGTGTTATTAGGTGTAATTCATCAATCACTCAATATGCTTTTATAAAATATTTTGAAATCTCTGCTGAAAGAGACCAGGTAAGTGCAGAATAATATTTAGAAGGATAACTCACCTATTAAACTTGGTTTGTAGCCTCTTTGATTTACTGGGCTTTACCAACTGAATTTGATTAAAACATTTAGCAAGTAGAGATGGAGAAAACCAGGAGAGGATTATCAAGATCATGTGTATTTCAAAACATTAAAAATTTCAAGGAGTGGTTAATGGGTCTCTTTAGGCATGATATGACATTGAGTCCTTCAAAAAAGCTTAAATAAATGATATTTGCATTAATATTTATTACTCAGCAAGGTATTCTCAATGTTTTTAACTTGCAAGCCAACTATGAAAAAGCATGCAGATTTAAAAAAAAAAATCTGTAAATACAGCTCGTAAGAAAAGACAATTCCCAGCTTTTCTTCTTATCTTTTAAATGAAAGTTTCAGTTGCCTTGGAGAGAAGCAGAATTTGGAAGGTACTTGTCTGAGCTCATGCATTTCTGTGACTGTAAGGTATAAGATTGCAAGTCTCACCTGAATTAGGCAAAAAAGCTTTTTTTTTCTAGAAATTCTCTCTTGGATTTAGGACATCACCTTCACAGAATTTAATTTTCTAAATAGAATCAAATTATTTCCTTATGAAGGTGATTATTTTTGGTCAGAAAAATTTCTCTCTAGATGACCCTGTAACAAATAATTAACTATCAATTCTGTCCATAATAATAAACAATAAAATCTGTCTGATGTTTCATCCACTGAAGACTGTCCATTACTCTGCTTACACCAACCCAGACTGGGAGGGTTTTGCAATGGCTTCTTCAAAGTTTACACCAAAGAAAGTGAGAGCAGCTGGAAAACTAACCCTGAATACAGAGGTGCCAAAGGAGAGCACAGCAGAATCTAGAGATGTGATGCATGTATGGAGCAAGGTGCAGGTCTTAATGTAGATTTTTTTTTTGCTTATAGGAAAAATACTCCAGCATTTTGGGTGAGGAAGAGAGTAGAGCACTTTGCAGACAGCCTGCTGGACACTGTAAACAGATAGTGAAGGAAAAATGGATATGTAGCCATCAGGGACTGTAGCTGCAGAAGTTGAAAGAGCTAATATTTTATAATGAAGGAGGTATGGAGAAGTATGTATTGTACATAATATCACTCAGGACATGATGTTAAGACTGCATATTGTTCCATTTAGAAATCAGTCCTGCATGCTAAATTGCTGTGATAACGTAATTTCTTTCCTGATTAATGGGACATTTCTCTCTTCAGAAGTGACAGTACTGAAAAAACCCCAAACAACAAAAACCCAGACAACAAACACTTATTTTGCTTAATGCAAAATCCTCTATTCTAGGATTTGGGGAACTTGCTTCTCCACCCAGTCAGAATAGACAGAAGCCCAGCCCGATGCCAGGCTCAGGCTGCTGACCCAGCTGTTCTTCAGTGAGCACTGCAGCCCTTTTGCCTCCTACTCCCATCCCAAGCTGCAAACTAATAAGGTTTTTTCCTCCTGCTGGCTGTAAAGAAAGAAAGCAATTGAAAGGCTGTCGTACCTATGCTGAAATACTAGTGAAGGGCTGGCATATTATGGGATAGGAGTATCAGTACATAGGTATAAGAAATGCATAGATATCAGAAGATAATTAAACTGTTGTGAGAGTGATTTTTGCAGTTTGCTCATTCTTAAGCTGAAGGTACATCTTTATCTATACATCTATTCTGGCGACACCATGGTTTGTCTTTAGTGGGAGTTTAATTTTGTCTCATTTCCAGAGAATGTTTTTAAGCCCAGCAGATGAATGTCTGATTCTCTACTGTGTTGTTCTCTGGGTAGTCACTAAGGTTTGCAGAAAATGCCCCTTTGTGTTACCAAATCTGACCCTGCCATTCACCTTTATGGCAGAATTTCTGGCTGGAGTATGGGCACCACCTGTGGCTCAGACCACAGGACAGGAGTCACTGTTAGGTTACTGCTCTGTCCTCAGAATGGCATATCTTTATGTTTCTTTTCTTTTTCCTCTAAGCTGGGTGAAAAGTGGTTCAACTCTATGTGAACTTCTGTTCAACCATGACTAACTCTGGTTTAAAGGGTACAAGGTAAAGTCTCTCATGCTTTCCTTGGGGATACAAGGCACTAATAAAGACTGTCCTTACAAGTAAGAAGCTTCTGAGTGTTGGTGTTACCAGGCTGGCACATTCACCTCCTTAGAGGTATCATCATACCTGGGTGGCTGACGATTGTATCTGCAGTGATTAGCCACTATGGGTGCCTGAACACAGGCAATTTCTTTTATTATACAGCTGTTCAATATAAAAAATAGTGGACGCCTAAATTGCCATGGAACGAATGCACTTTTGCCCCATTAGCTGACTTGGAATGAGATCACTTTGTGGGTAGAGCAGTGGTGTCTGTGAGCACAGTGTCAGGCCTGGTGAGGCACCCTGTTCCAGGGCCCCTTACGCAGGGTTGGTAACACCAGCACAGGGGAAGTTGCTCTACTGCTGCCTCACACTCCAATTTCTGTACAGGACTCAGCTCATCATTATGCCAGTTTTATTATCAGCCAAGAAGTTGTAGGAAGCCAAACCCTTTGAAAAACAAAAAATATTCATCGATAGTTTATACATCGGTTGTGGAACAAATTACTTGCGAGCATCACTGCACTGCTGTGTTTGGAAGAGTTATAAGCCCCTGGCTTTGCTTACTAAGTCCTGGCCAAACCTTCCTTGGTTGTTTCCACTCTCTCTGGCATTTCCTTTTTCCCTTGCTTTATTCATAAGAAGGTGATTTTTATCGCTCTCTGCTCAGTAATAATGTGGTTCCTATCCTTCCTGCAAGAAGAAATTTCTTATTCTTTTTATTACGTATAATCATTCTTTCCTTAATTTATAGCATGTCATGTATTATTCAGTGACATCTCTTGGCTCTGATTACAGGTTCTATATAATCTTACACACTTCAAAAATGATTGTTTAAATTACAATAAAATAATATCCAGCTCATTTATCTGCTGAATTTGTCTTTCATTTGCAGTTATCAGGGCCAATGCTTTATACAAAAGAACTTTCTTGAGGAGCCTTGCAGAGAGGTGGAGCTAATGTGCTGGGATTCCTTGAGAAAGAAACAGCTCTGGGAAGCTGTCTCGTGGGAAGATGCTGAGGTTTGGAGAGAAATGGCAGAGAGTCTGTGAATCACTGGAGCCCTGAACCAGGGTGCATTGAAGACAGGGGGAGCAATGTCAAATGATGGCAAATTGTGATCTCAGCAAGTTTTTAAATTCTTCTGAAGGTGGAAAATTGAATTAAACATTCTTGGCCTACTTACCACCTACAGACAGACTCAGAGCTCATCCTAGGGAACATGTACCTCCATTCCTCTGCTCTCCTCTGGTGGCCTGAGGCAGCAAAAGATGAGGATGGTTTGGTTTGGTTTGGTTTGAGAGGGGAAGAAGATTCATACAGGAGGTGAGGCCAAGGAAGGGTGCCTGCTTTTAGGAAGTGGAGAAATGAGGAGAGGCTTGAAAAGCTGCTCTTCCTTGACCCTGATGAAATTAATTTTCACACTTTTTCTCAAGATCAATGAAATCATATGTGTTGTGGTATTTTCCCATCAATCCAGAGAGAAATTTCTATTAATAGTTAAGTATTGTGGTAATGTTATGAAAACCCTGTTGGAAATTGGGCTTCTGTGGTCTTTAGCAATGGACACACACAGGGGACAGCATACCTGTTCCTTTTAACTGCTATTTTCAGACAAAACTTGCTGGTCTTTCTCTTTACCTTTTTCCTATGTTTTTAGAATATCTCTGGTCCTCTCCTGGATCCCAGCTACCTCCTCTCTGTCTGAGACAGAGAGAGAATTTCCTCCTGTGCGGTTGAACAAACAATAAACTGCAGTGGCTGGGCTAAATCCTGAAATAAAGCTACTAGAAGTGTCCAGGCTTTTCTCTTTCCTTGTAAAGACCCACCGACACAAGGGAAGAGACCTGTGAGGGATTTTTCAGAATGCTGTTGGGACTGAGTACAGTTTATGGGAGCTACTGGTCTAAGGTGGATACCCCTTCAACTCCCCGGTCCATATGAAATAATGCAAAATGTCCTTATGAACTTAATTTCCCAGAAAGATCTATTTTTTTATTTCCTTCAGTCTACCTCCACTTCAGAAGAGGCTGTTGGATGCTCCTGTAGCTGGAGCAGCTCCTCTGGCCACCTTCATTTGTCAGGAGCTATTTCTTGGGGAAATCATTCCTTTATGCCTCAGCCCTCCTCCCAGCCAGCTCCAAGTTCAGGTAACTTGAAGGGAACACAAATCCTGCCCAGGAATTTATGTTGCCTAACTTCATCTTCTCAAGCTAGTGGTACGTCTAGGCCAAATTGATATCCATATTTTGTATTTTGGGCCCCTTTCTAAGCCATATTGTAAAGGCAGAATGGCACATACCAAGGAGTGGACATGTCTCTTCTGGGGTTACTTCCATCTGCTACAAAGATATTGCTGCTGTGTGATTTCTGGCCAGATGTCCAGATTTCAACTTTCTCACTTTTGAGGGAGAGGAAAGGGGCTGGGTGTCTGTGTCTAGTCTGAGACCTTTAGCTTATCCTTTTTTGCACTCACTTGGATTAAGTGCGGGTTCAGCTGTAGTGGGTGAGCCCTCCCCAGCTTGCATTCCCAGGATGGCACAGAGACCACTTATAACATTAAATCAATTCCTATTAGCAAAACTGCCTGCTGGAAGCTTTCATTTGCACTCCCAATGCCAGGGAAAATAACATATTTCTTACCCTCCTCACACAGACAGTTCCTACAGACTCTTTTATCAAATAAAAGCAAGGGAGGGTTTTTTTTTTGTTGCTTTTTGTTGAAGATTCCTGACTGAAAACCCGCAGTACCCACTTTTCTCTCTGGTTAGGATCCAGCACTGCAGAAACTCATTTTCACTATACTTCAGCTGAAAACTTTAAAGACTGCGGACAGGAGCTGGAGCAGTCTCTGGATGCTGATTCTTGTCAGGTTTATAGATGTATTCCTAAGCAAGTAGTTTCTGCTCTCTGCAGGATGTTGCTTCTATCTCTACGGGCTAGGTTATGTAAAAATAATGTCAGAAGCCTGCCTTAACCTGGCAAAAAAAGGGAAATAACGATTGTTCAATGAAATGCTGCCTTTTCAATCAATCCTCCTCCCTAATTAGTGCTGCATGGTAGAACTAATCTTTCAATAATAATGAAAAAAAAGAAGGAGCAATTCTATTGATGATTGATGGGAAAAAACCTGAATACATTATTAAAAGCACCAATCAGTTGTATCTAGAGTGAGTTGAATAAAAAAAATTTTTGAAAAAAAAAGAGATAGGTTTTTCAATAGGAATATAAGCTTTATGTCTAATGTAGTCTGGTGTGACTTGAGAGGAGAGGGTGCTCTCACCAGCTTTATTTCATGCACTAGGAAAAGTTACCGTGGACCTCGGCAGACCCTATTGGAAAAAATGCATTTCTGAGCGTGCAGAAGAACAGAGTGGGACAAGTCAGCCATGAGATGTGCTTTCAGAACACTAGGAACGAACACATATCTGAGTTGCTACATCTTCATACAAAGACCAATTGTGACATAATTCACAGAATCACAGTATCACAGAATATGCTGAGTTAGAAGGGACCCACAAGGATCATTGAGTCCAACTCCTGGCCCTGCACAGAACCATCCCTGTTTGGTCAGACATGGTTCTTTTTTTTTTTTCATCAATTCCTCGTTAGTAACAATCCTCATTTTGAGAAGTGGTACAAACGAGTCTGAAATTGTAGGCCTAAAATGTTACACTAGCTTGCTGTACAAAGTATTTCCTGTGTTAAAAGTCTCTTATTTTACTGCAATATTAACTCAAGCAAGTAGCATGTGGGGATATGATCCTTTTCTACTGACTTGCATTTGAGGAAACAGAGCTAATAAAACTCATGCACTTATATCCCACAGGCCTCAGTATGGAAATAGACATTAAGTCAGGAAAATAAATCCCTTTCATCTAGGAGAAAAAGGCAAGAAAAAACAGAAAGGCTTTTCTAAGATGGTTAGATTGCTTCATTATTATAATGTCTTAGGAAACGTAACACTATTAAGAAGACCCTACAAACATATGAGCTTATGCTCTCTAGTAGCTCCTCCTATCATAACCTCCCTTATTAGGAGGTATTATAGGTCCCCTGAAAAACCCCAAAACAAGGCTGTGAAGTCTCTTACCTGGCTTTCATTGCTGTGGTGTGGTATCACCTGGCCAGTTAGTGGTGGCAGCTGGGATGCCGGAGACAGGAACAAAAGGAAATGGATCTGAACAGTGCTACTGGGAAGAGGAGAGCATTAGACAGAAACTTTCCTATGCCCTTTCTCAGGAAAAAGGGCTGGTGGATGTTGGTTGCATGCTCTCATTTTGCACTACTGTCCATGAGTTCGGAGGTGTTGACTCCATTCAGCTTTAACTATTTTGACACAAGTGTAAATGCCCTGGTAATGCTGATATGTAATCTCACATCACAGCCAAGGTTCCTCTCTGTGTGAGCCAGGGCAGAAGCTAACTGATTGCAACCAGGCTTTAAAAAGAAATGTAATTAGATGTAAGTCACCATTTCAGAGCAGTTGTGCTGACAGCTAGGGGAGTAATTCTGCTCTTACTTATTAAGCACATGCTCCAGATTTTTGATATAATTTAAGTTGAAGAGAATATTACATGACAGGCTTCCCTTTAAACTTTTACAACTTCTTGGATCTCCTTCCGATGTTAATTGTAATCCCAAGTGATGAGTCTACCCATTTAACACAAAGTCAGTAAATTGTTCTGCCTCTGGTGAAATGGTTGCTGGGTGCGGGGAGTCATTCTACTGCTCCTCTCTGTGTGTGCAGTCAAGGCTGGGTAGAGGGACTCAATCCTACAGTGACAACAATGAGCTCACTGGTCACAGGGAAAAAAAAATCATCTTGTAAACTGCTTGGTCTTCCCCTCTACTCTGCTGTTCCTGGCTCTTCCCCTTCTCCACTTAGTGTGTAAGAAACTTTGGAGCTTTCCCATCCCTAGGAGCTATGTTACCCATCACCCATCCCAGTCATTACAGGTTGTAGTTATGAATTGTAAGACAAAAAGGCATCTCTTAACTATGAACCATGCTGCTGCAACACTGGGAGTATTGAAGTTCTTGGGCTTGAGTTTTCAATGGTCTGGGCAAGCCTTAAAGACCCAGAGAACTCATGTAAGCAGCTAATTTTCAGCAAAGTATACTCTGTAGCATTCATGGGACCAGGACAAGCTAGGTTAGAGGACGATGGGTATTTCACTGGGTGGATTTGGAATTGGAGCTTCTGTTTCTCTTGAAGACATAATAGTATGGTTGTTAGTTATTCAGCTTGGGGAAACTGGAGAGAGGTCACATATGTCACCCAAACCTTGGCCCACAGTGAACCACCAGAGGTTGAAAGACGCTAGTGGCATCAGAGCAAGCATGGGTGAGCAACCACCCCTCTGAGGGCAGAGCAGTCTCCTGTGAGCAGCTCTGTGACTATTTCCCCAGTCAGGAAGCTGTCCCACATTTGACAGTCATACTACGAGCTGAGACAAGCACAATAAGGAACTTGAAGCAGGCAAGAGAACTGCATCATGAAAAGAAGCCTTGACTTTTTCCTTCTGTAAAAGGCTCAGCTATTTAATACTGGTGTAGCTGCATCTGAGCTGTGTCCCCCACCTCAATATTGTATTATTAATTCTATAACAATTGTGTTGCTATTCTGTGCCACGGATGGGGTTTTTAACCATTTCATTAGCCCAGTGGGAATGGTACATGGAAACAGTTTAATTCTGTAGGATTATAATGACTCACAACACTCAAAGGAGCAAATTCCAGGATACTAGAACAAATTTGGACACTGCCAGCCTCCTCATGGCACAGGCTTCAGCTAAGATCACTCTGACTAAATATGCAGCTAAGGCACAGCTGAAGGTGACTCATAGGAAATAGTATGCTGACCTGAATACACATGCTGAGTACATGCTGTGGGTGGGCAGCTTAAACGTTTTGTAAAACCATTTCTTTTAGTCCTATTTTTTCCACCTCCCGATCAACAGTGAAAACTGAGCTTTAGTAATCTGAGTTTCCCCTTTGCCCTGCAAAAGCAATAAATATACTGTCCCCCTCTCCCAACAACATGGGTTCTGTTACAGATTTATGTAGCAAAGCTTCTGCCAAATCTGGTGCTAATGGGTAGTGGGAAGGATTTGCAGCTGGGAGATGCTGGAGGTGGTGTGAGGTGAGGGAGTGGGTTTGGGTGAAGTGATGGCATGCCAGGGTGGATCTGCAAGGACTGCAGCTGGGTGGAGGCACAGGCAGGTCCCTGCACAGACACACATGCTGCACTGGCTAAGTGCTTGGGGGGTTTTTTGTGTTTTTTTTTTTTCCTATTTGTTTGTTTTTTTCTGGTGTATTGTCTAAGGTAGATACAGACTGCTCAATGAAGTCACCAGTGCAAAAGCACAAATGATGATAGGATTATTTTGCCTGTTAGTTTACAATGGAAAAAAAGGTCACAATTCCTAATCCTTACTTTGAGTTAGAAGAGAGGCATACAGTGATGAAACTTCTTTTATTCATCCACTCAGGTCTTAAGCAGCATGAGCATTAGGCAGCCAGCGTGGTTACAGCCTCATATAGCAATTCCCACTGGTTGTATTTGGACACACACTCCACTACAGGCAAAACTTGCCTCTGTAAGGGGAAGTCAGGGAAAAAGAGGAGCTTATGTTTTCTTGACGTTAATGAGAAGGATCTGGCACTAACTGAAAGTAATTGACAACATTAGGGCAATGATAAAGGGCTGGCCTTGTTGCCAGAAAGACAGATTAGAGGGAGAGACATTTTTTGAGTCCAGTAATTATTCCAGAGGCAAGGAAGTGCATTCTCTCTAAATCCATAGGGGTATATAATGGATGTACTTAAATTTTCATATCGCTGCACAAAAACTTTCAGTCTCTGAAACAATGAACTCATATTTTTTACCACTGTGGAAAAATATAGATCAGGATTGTAGTGGTCTGTTGGTAACCACTGTCTTCAGCTGAGTTCTTGCTGAAGAAAGTGAGTCCATGAACATGTTACCATGATATAGTGTGTTACTGTGTGCAAGCTGAAATGTGCTCACTCAGAGAGAAGATTGCCCCAAGGCATGAAACATTCTTTTTTCCCAGCTTTTTTTTCCTTCTTGTGTGTGCTTTTGTGTTAAATACTTACAGAGGGTAACAGTACTCTATGAAATGCAATTAGCTGGTGTTCACCCACACCAATGGCATTTCTGTTGTGTTTGGGCATTTCATTATATTTCATTGACTAAACAATCCTAAAGATATATAGGACTGAAGGTAACTGGGTGCCTCAAGACCAGGGCAGGACTACACATCTGGGACTTCATCACTGTTTAAGTATGGAGTGTGTGTATAGCAACAGATCTACTTGAATTACTTTAATGGATACTTTGATTTAGAAAATATTTATGTCTATGGAAGCGGTGTAGCTCATCTAAAGATGTCATGTTGATAACTGTTCTTTCTTACAAATAGGAGTGAGGCACTTATACAGCTTTAGAATATAATGTGCTTTGCACTTAGCTCAGCTTTGAACTTTTGAGTCACCAAAAGTGTGTGACTGGTTTTAGAACAAAGACACCAAATGAACAACAGCGAGTCATGGTATTTACCTCAGCATTCCAGGGGAATGTGGGGATAAAGCAGCTATGCTACTAGCTGTGGTGTAAGCCTCTCTTGCAGAACTCCTTGGTTTCTGCCATTTGCTAGGAATTAAATAGGTTGCTGATTTTTAAGGGAACTAGGGAAAATCTGATGACAAACATCTGTACTGAGCAGATCTGTTGAAACAGCGAAGAGTAAAGTCCATGGAAATAAGAATGAATACTCCATATGGAGGAAGTCACTCTACATCTTTTGTAGTGGAAAGGTGTGCCTTCTATTGGTATTCTTTGCATGGAGCTGCAGCAGACCTGGCTGATACCATCCACATACATTTCTAAATATTTTGAAAGAATAGAATAGAATAGAATAGAATAGAATAGAATAGAATAGAATAG
>NW_020897737.1:4848177-4941337 GCF_003984885.1 Neopelma chrysocephalum | reverse complement strand
AGAATAGAATAGAATAGAATAGAATAGAATAGAATAGAATAGAATAGAATAGAATAGCTTGAAGGGACCTACAAGGAACATCCAGTCCAACTGCCTAACCACTTCAGGGCTGACCAAAACTTAAAGCATGTTGTTAGTTGTCCAAATGCATCTTAAATGCTGACAGTCTTGGGGCATCAACCACTTCTGCAGGAAGCCTTCCACTTTTTGAGCACCCTCCCGGTAGAGAAATGCTTCCTAATGTCCATGCTAAACCTCCCCTGACAATACAGCTTTGAGCCATTCCCACGCATCCTGCAACTGGATAACAAGGAGAAGAGATCATCACCTCCCTTTGTTGAATTCCCCTAAGATCCCTTTACGAAACTAGGCATCCAAGGATAAGAGCGAAGGCCTTTGCAAAAGCAAATAGTTGTTTAAAAGATAGGTAACAGGGGGTTAAAATAGTAAGTTCTCTCAGGGGAGAGAGGTCCAGAATGCTTTGTGCCAAGACCTGTGGAATTGAAAATATGAATTTGTGAATTCATTTATGTATAACGTTCTGTAAAAATGGGTGAATATTAACTATTGACAAACTTGTACTGATGATACTAAATCCTTCAGAATAGTAGAAATAAGAGCTGATGGTGCAGAACTGTAAAAAAATATTGCATGGCTAAGGGACTGGTCAGTAAAGTAGGAAAGAAAGAAAATTTAATCAAATATGGTACATACTGGAAATGAACAATCCTGATTGCATACATAAGAATGATGGACTAAGCTGGCCATTAGCACTCGCCAATCTATGGAGGTTGCTGACTACATGGAAATTACCTCAGGCTCAGAAAGTGTCTGACCTGTAAATTGGTGAAGGCTGGAGTATCCAGGGTAAGTAGTTTATATGCCTCCTTGCTACACTCCACTTTAGGTGTCTGGTTCTGGCTGCTGTTGAAGGCAAAATTCTGGCATCTTTGGACCATCAGTCAGAGACAGGACTGCTGTTATTCTTACTTTCTTATGCTTTCAAAAATCTCCCTCTTTATTGTGTTTACTGTCTGAGCCACTGAGAAATACTTCTCACTTCAGACAGAATTCAGAGGAAACAGAAAAAAATTATGTTCAAATGTATTGGCTAAATCCAAAACATTTAATGGTTTGTTTGTGTGTGTCTGGAGAAAAAGAGAAATGAGATATATTGAACCCATGATACTTAGAAAAGTACCCCTGTTCAGAACAAGTTCATGCATCCTTAGGTCAAGATACATGAAACTGACTTATGGGTTTATTGTACTCCAGCTATGGCAACTAAAAGATTTATTTATAATTACTTTCTTGAATTGTCCAGCATAATGCTTGCTTACATTTTTATTTTAGAATATAATCATGTAAGAACATATATTCAGTCTTACTGGTTTTGGAGGAAAAGATATTTTAAGGGAAAATACCATTCTGTACCTCAGATTCAGTAAGAGAAAGTGGGGTTTGCCTGCTATTATTTCTCATTTTGATGACAGACAACGCAGTTAAAATAGAAAAAAGAAAATTTAAAAACCTGCATACTGCTTAACACCCAGGAATTTCTGGATATGCAAATTAGAAAATCCATATGCAAATATCACCAGAAAGTACTTTGACAATATTTGCCAAAAATGTATGTGCATTTAAATCCTTGTATAGAGAGGATCATACAATCATAGAATTATATGGGCTGCAAGGGACTTTTGGAGATGGTCTGATGTCACCCTCCCTGCTAAAAAAGGGTGAAATTAAAAATTAAGACTGGGTTGCCCATGGCCTTGTCCAGATAAGTTTTGAACGTTTCCAAGGCTGGAGATCCCTTGAACTTTCTGGGCACTGGTTCCAGTGTCTGACCACTCTCATGGAGAATTGTTCTCCATATAACAGAACTAAGTGCTTTAACTTTAGCCAATTTTCTCTTGTTGTTTTGCTACCAACCCCCGAGAAAATCTTAGTTCTGTCTGCTCTGTAACCATCGGCTGTGGGCAATGAGTGCATTGCCTCTGAGGCCTCCCTTCCCAGCCTGAACTGCCCCAGCACCCCCAGCTTCCCCTCAAATATCTGTGGTGTGGCCCTCTGACCATCCACTGGACTTGATTCAGCATGTCAGGCTGTTTCTTCCACTCTAAACCACACCCCTTCCCACTGCCCCACCTATAAACACACTGACATGAAAATCTCAGGATAAGCTGAAACAGGAGTTTCATGTAAAATTTACTGAGTCCCAACCTACAGTAGCAAGCCCTGAGATATTTGACCTGTCTGCCTTGACGTGCAATTTTTAGCACTAACTACTAGTTGAAAGATGGTCACAGATCATATTTGTGAATATAGTTTAAACATAGTAACATGTGAATATTATGGAAAGATCATCTGGTCAGCTAAAGGTAATAGTCAAAAAGTATGAACGAAAGTGCCATATTTTCAAATCAGTGCAGTATCCATGTGGCCACCTTTTAAGAATGGCCTGTGATGTTTTAGAGTTGCAATAAGGAGTTGCTCCTCAGCCCCTTTGAAAACCAGGTCCTCTTTCACACCCTATGTTGGGAAACAATCTGGTTTTAAACCCAAAATCTAGAAACTAATGAGGGTTTTCTTTGAATATTTATTTCTCAAATTCCTTTTATTGCTGTTTGCTTGTGTGATAAAATTGTTTGAAAAATCAGCCATGGGCTTACTGAGGTGCTTAAACATATGCCTAATTGAGAAGGTATCCTACTAAAGCCATCTAGTTAAATTTACCTTGAGTTGGGAATGTGTTCGTGCCGTGGGAAGAACTGGTCTTCATTCTTCATATTTAATGAGAATAGGGATGTTTGCAGAAAAGACAGCCCTTTGCTTTTAAAATATTTGGGCTTTTTGTCCCTGGATATAGCCATTTCCTCAGTCTTAGCAGAATATTCCATTCCAGGAGTAAAGTGTGGCATACTTTTCCACAAGAAAGATTTCTTGTTTTAAATGTCACTTAATTTGTCAACTTTATTGCAGGATGGGGAAATGGTGCTGAATGCAGCTGTCACCTTCAGTGCTTGGCCTTGGCAGGTTTTCCAGTAAGAATGAATTTTACAGCTTGTCTACCCTCCAGCCTTTAGTTATCTGGAACTGCTTTTTACCATTATAGCTGCTCAGCTGCAATTAAGAGGGCATCTGAGTATTTGGGAATTCCTTGGACCATTAGTTTGAGCAACCCTAATTACAGTAGGAAAGGGTTTTTTTAGTATTCTGTCCTTTTAATTACCTAGAAGAAGTTTATTTGAGAGGAAATTATCTGTTTGGTTGGGAAATTTGCTCTTTTGTAAACCCAGTATTTCAGCGACACAACTGTAGCTTTTACCTAGAGCTGGGCAAAATCCATCAGTTTTGTGTCAGTGGACCATTTGTGAGAATTTCCACCATTTCATGCAACTCTTAATGTTTTTCTGTTGCTGTTTTTTCTTTTTTTTTTTTCATTTTGAGTTACCACAAAATACCCATATTTGCCTCAAAATACAGGCAGACACACCCACAAAGCCAAAGATTCCTGTGGCCCAGTTCTGTGTACCTGAAGCTTCTTGCACTTGCCCATAGACATCATGCCCAAAAATGTGTTCCTGGCCACAGAGTCCACCTGTCCTCACCAATCCAGGGCTATACAAGTTAAAGGAAATTCCTGCTGTTCAGGAAAGACCATCTTGCTTTTGATTTCTATTATGTGGTGGGTTTTTTGTATTCTTCCAAGCTGTTTCTGTCCAAAGGCCAGACTTTTGCTTTGATTATGATGGCTGTAAAGAGTTTCTAAGCCTCCAAAAGACTACTTAGAGGAGCCTTCCCATTGACATCAAATAGCTTTAGATCCAGGGAGGCTCATTCTGAAGACACCAAAACCAATTCAGACTTTTTTTCAAACTCTACATTGTAATATTGATGTTTGAAACTTATCTGCTTCTTCCAAACTGTTCTTCCTCATTTGAATTTAGAATTACTAGTTTCTTAAGCTATAATACATATAATAAAATATATATATATAAAATTGATGCTCTAGAATCACTTGTAGAAACCTTTTAATATGCTCAGTAGTTGTAAATATCGTCAATAAGGTAGATAATTATACTGAGACTGTTTAGCATGCATTTCTCTTGAATACTATTTATTAAAAGTTCTGAGTCTTAAAATCACAGGTTTCTTTTAGAAGTCATTAGCCTCATTGTAGAATGGCTTTTCCTGACACTAGAATTTCCTGCAAGTCCTGAGTCATTTGTCACCATTTCAGTGATAATGAATTTTGCAAAAGCAGTTCATTCTGTGCTTTTTCAATGTACAGCTGTCAGGCAGATATCATCTGGACAAAGTGTTAAATAAGCAGTATTACGAAAAAGAAGAAAAAAACTTTGACAGCAAATACAAGCAGCCTCTGCTTATCGGACTGGTGGCAGCAGCACAGTCTGCATCCACAGGCACTGGAAAGTCACGGTGGTTTTCTACCACACCAGCAGAAAACGCTGGGGCTTGGAAAAGGAAAGTCAAACATGCTTCTCACTATACCCAGGGCAGCTTCTCATAAGTCCTGTTCTTGGTCTGTTCTCCTTGTCCTCTGACCTTTGTGGTAGTGCATGAGTGGAGATAAGTCTTTCTAGCTTGGAACTGGACAGCAGTGATTTAAGAGGGATGTTGGTGTGCTGTTCTCAGGTGACTGAAGAGTCATCATGTTTTCTGATTAACAGAACAATCACACAAAAGGATAGTTCTGCTCTGCCCACTCCAGAATGAATGTCTGAAATAGTTCTGTATTTTACTGGGTTCCATGTGTCTGGACAGTCAGCTGTGGCTGATGACACTGGCTGTGCAGGAGCAAGAACAAGGGAGAATACCAGAGGATTTCCACTTTTACTACAGGGACAGCCCTAGAGCTTAGTAGCCACAAAGGATGTGAAAGGTAGGCAGCAGTTTATCAGTAAATTTGCCCTTACAATGTTTTCATGTGTGTCAGGGAAACTCATGTCATGGACATATCACAGATGGAAAAGATGGGAGTTGGCTCTCCTTCCTACCTGATGGTCAAGTCAGGAGACAGACAGAAAACTGGCATATTGCATCTCAGTGACAGGTTGGTTTGACCTGCTCCCCACAGGAGAAAGCCTGCATTGCTTAGTTTTTGAAGTGTGAAGAAAAATTTCTGAGTCATAGTTGTGTTAGGCAAAGAGAGCCTGAAATGCACCTTCTTTCCTAGGTCAGGGAGCTCATGGCTTCCTGGTCTTCAGTGAAACAGAGTACCATAACAAGAGGATGATCCAGATACACCCATGTCCAAGTAGTGACATCTCATGGTCTGCATCAGTATGTGACTACCTTACATCCTAGGCATTGGAATCACCCTAACCTGTGTGGTGCATGCTGCTGCTCAGTTACTTTAACCCCTGCTCAAAGCATTGAATGTCAAACTTCAAATAAAGCCAGGTCTTTGCTTGGAAAATAATTTTTTTTTTTCCCTTTCATGTGATTTTTATTGCTAAATCTAAACCATTGCAAAGCTATATGTGTAATCTAAACCAGTCATTTGGGGAGCCGTTTCATGTATTTCCATCATCTGTTTCAGGACAAAATGCGTTCCCCTCTGGAGTGCATCCATCTATCTCCATTGACTACACTGGGACAAAACTCACTGAGTATAGAGTAGACTCTTAGACAGCTTCATGTGGTGAATCTTACCCTTACTGGGTATCTTACCCCAACTGGCTCTCAGTTGGAAGAAAATGGTGGTACAGCAGGCAAGGGCTGGAAAACATCTAATATCTACTGAGCTTATCCACAGCCTAGCACACAACACAAAAATAATTATTGACCATTTCTGTTTTGAGGAGGACTCGCAGAGACCTGACACTCTGCAGTTGCTGAATGCTTTCAACAGCAGTTGGGGCTTCTGTGCAGTGACAAGGAGCACACAGCCCTCCCCAGGATTAGGCCTTTGGTGAGCTGCTTCTGACAGCTCAAAGCATCTCTTGTAATGAACAGCCAGAAAAGTTTGGCATTTATGTATAAACAGGCAGAGCATACAAGCACAATTCCAAGAGCAAGGCCTGTTGTTATAGCAGTAATGTTAATCCTAACCATGGGAGACCTGGCTCACCAGAGGTGTGATTATTTAATATGTAAAAGTAATGGCTTCGGATGTATGAAGAACTACAGATTTGGTTATAGACAGAACATGCAAACTACAATTATGAATTATGCTGTGAATGTAGCCTGTGTAATGTCTGAGTCCCACTGCAATGGACTGACTAGATGTTCATAAGTACATCGTGTGTTGTCCCTACTAGGTGATGCATGTGTTCTTAAAATCAGGCAGAGTAAAACAGTAACACACCTTTATGCAGCTTTATAACATGACTTCTAGATGCCATCAACAAGTTGGGGCAACAATACCAAAAGCCCATTCAGTTAATTACAATTTGCCAAATAATGAGAATTTTTTTATGGTAAAAATGAGCCCCTTTTTTATGTGAACAGGTGAACTTTGCATTTTTCAGCAAGCTTTTTCAATTTCTGATCACAAAGGCAACTTCTTCTGTCCTTTTATAACTATAAATCTTATAGCTTAATTCATTTGCAGAAAGAGGAGAAATCAGCTTACTTTGTTCCTTGCATTGTAGTTTGTCCTCTCTTTTCTGGACTTAAAAAGATATAGAAGTGGTCTGTCAATAGGAATGAGTTCTTCTGTTGTATTTAGGGCAATTTTTTTAAAAGCTCTCTCTTTCTCTTCTAGCTTTAACTTAATTTTGCCTATCTTAACCAACTTGATGACACAAGTATTAATCTACAGGCAGTCTTGTTCTGAGTCTGCATTTTTTTTCTTGCATAGGTAAGGGAAATTCAGCCCAAAATATCAGTTTGAATCATGAGTACAGAAGAGAGACTGGATGGAGAAGAGGGCAGAAAACTTCAGAGGCACAAAAAGCTACTGCAGAAAGCAAGGGAGCAGTCTCTTTTCCAAGTGCGTGATAGACATAACAAGAAATAATGAGCTTAGCTTGTAGGAAGATGGTAAGAAAACATTTCTAAACAGGGAAAAAGTGAAAGACTGGGATACATTGCCTGAGGATTATATTATTTGAGATCTGTAAGAAGAAATTACATGGGGACTTGCTAATGATAAGATAGATGTGGTTAACAACATTGGGGTCTGAGGTCCCTTCCAGCTCGGTTTTTTGAGTTCTGTGATGTAGAGCTTCTTCCTTGCTGTAAAATCATTACTAGGTGGATAAGCCAAATGAGTGAAACCTGTTGATTGACATTTCCTTTGTGGTACAGTGGCCTATTTGGGAACGGACAGAAGAAACTAGGATGGTGGAGATACAGCTTTGCAGCAGGAGCTTACTCAGTGTGTGTGCTCTCAGAGCTCCAGCTGTGGCTGTGGCTTCTCTTAGTCTCTACAGCACCTTCTCAGCCCTGTGCCTGAGGGTTGGGGGATGAGGAATTACGTGCTCCTGTACAGTTAAGTCCCCATTTATCAAGCAGAGCGTTTACTCGCTATCAGTGAGCAGATCACAAAAATGTTTATTTTTTCTTAGTTGGCCCACTTCTGAATTTTCTGCATCTTAGGTTTTGTGTTGCTCAATCAGCATATCTGATAGAGGAAATCTGCACAATTAAGATGATAAATTTTTCATGCCACCTGTCTCAAAGTATATAAAGTATACCTGTTCTGCCGTGAGTGATTACTACAGATGATGAATCAGCAAGGATGGGCCAATGTTTAACACTTTGGTTTGTGATTTTTGTTATAATCTCTGACATGACTGATTATGCTATGGCCTACAGCAATTTATTGAATTAATGAATTACTTACTAATACATGAGTGTGATTAATTGATATGCCTGTTTGGATCCTACTCTGTGTAATGAAGCTTGAGAACTGACAGGTGCAGCCTGTGGGCCTGTTTCTGTCTTCCAGGAAATGATGGAGAGTCCCAGAGATAATCCACACCAGCAAAGGCTGCAGGACTGTACTGAGAAAATTCCCACGGAGAAGGTAACAGGCACCTCTTAATTCAACGACCTGAAAGATTTACCCCTCCATATCACATTCTCTGTCTTTTCCTCCTTTAGCTCTTACTCTTTTGTGCATTTACTGTTAGTCGTTGCCACCATCTGCAATTACAAGCCAAGAGTGGTGGGACTGGCCTGCCTCTGGACAGCTGGTGTGAAATTTCCTGAACGTCAGGTGCAGGAAAGAGTGACCTTATAGTGTCTGGTTGAGTTATAAATGCTCCATTGGGGTTTGTTCTTGAATGTGGATGTTTTCAAGATTGATACATTACTGGATTGGGTATTAACAGCACCGGTCATCTGTTGGATGGTCACTCCTGAGATAAGTTCAAGCAGTGACTGGCAGAAACTGATGATGCCTTAAACCCCTAAGGTTTTTTCATTTTTCTAATTTTATAAGCCTTACAAGTTTTATAGGTAATAGAAGTAGATTTTAGAAATAAACCCCTTTCTCCCTCCTCCCCGTAGTATCCCTTAGTTTATATTCCTCAATCCTTTCACCCCATTCCATACTCCCTATATCACACTACCCCCATATCCAGTAGATGATGTTTAGTCTTTTAGTCAAGGCAGGCCTGTCTTGTTTGGAGAACGCTTGTATCTTGGCCTAAACCACAGGACAGAGTCAAGGAACTGGGTCACTCTGCTCTCTGTACCCCGAAGAAGATGAAGATGATGAAGAGGGGGTCCCAAAAAGCACCCCAGACCCAATTTTGAGAGGCGGGCCAGGGGGTGGACCAGGCCAAAAGTTATAGGGTGGACACACTTAGGATTGGCCAAATATTGTTATAAATGTAACATCCCGGACACAGCCCGGCGCACCGTGTAACATCTATTGCCTTGGCATAATTAAACCCTTTCTTATCTCACCCCAGCTTACGGCTCCTAGATTTTTTCGTAGCACCAGCTGAGCAGGCATCACTGAGTAGCCAGATATAAAACCTCTCCTCACCTCTGCCAGCCTGTAGGGGAGGAAAGGAAATCTCAGTTTTTGTCAGTTGTGGTGTTTGTGTCCATGACATTGCTCACCCTGAGTGTGCATCAGAGCACCTGGTGGCTGGATGGACATGGCAAGGCAGTACATGCCAGGATGATCCCCACTGTGTTCCTCCTTCCCAGCCTGACCCATTGAACCCAGGCTTTGCCACTGTGTGGGTGGCATGTGGCTGTGAATGCAAAGCCTTTTCCTGGCTAAATTTTTACCTTCATTGTTTGAATGAACCATGGAGGAGATAATCCGAAAAGGTCAGCAAACTGGGCTGTATGGTAATAAAATTGTAGGTTTGATAGCTTCCCTCTCAGAGAGGTAATTTAGGCCTGCTTTGGTCGAGGTGAATGGTTTAAAGCGGTTTGAAGGAGGAATTAGGTATCTGCATGCTTTGCTTGTGAGGCTTCTGGGAACTGGAGAGTGAAAAAGGGGGACAAAAGGCCCCCTGGCCTAATTTTTTGTGCCAGTGTGGAGGATGTGTGTATGGATCACTGCTGTTTTGCTGAAGAGTCAAGTTCTGATAATGACTAGAAAGCTGCAGAGCTTACTGCTCCACAGAGCAGTATACCTTTTTCTACAAAATGGGCCATTAACACTTGTGACATTATAAAATTACTCTTTTCTAGTCCCTCATTACAATAGTTTAACTTTTTAGAGTTAGCAAGCTAATTCTAGTAGAGCTAACTCCAATTGAAGGAAAGGATGCCAGTAGGGCCAGTGAGGCAGATGTTAAAGCAGCAAGGCATGTTTGGGGTGAAGGAGTTGTTTCAATGGGCAAGTGGGTTTTGATTTTAATTGAGAAAGCCTCTCTTCTACTGAACATCTTTCTTAGAGTGCTTCTGGTGATCCATTTCCACAGCAGAGCCGTTTTAAGCCTTCCTGAGGCTCTGATCTTGGTACTCCAGTCATAGTTTCTGCGTACAGTAGTGCTTGTCTTGCCAAGCTGGCAACACAGGCCCACAAATACCCATGTCGTGCCTGAGCAGTGCATACTGCGTCTCACCTAAAAAATCCACTGTGCATGATGATGATGATGATGCCTGAGCAGCGGGTCTGAAACATTACAGCTTATACAAAGCAGTGGCAAAGGCCCTTTCGGGCCAGGATCCCATAGCTGAGCATAGTTCCCGGTGAATTGCACGCGGAATTTCTGTTCAGAACCCCATTTGTCCTATGCTGGCTGAATCTGAAGCCACCACTCTGTAGGACTGAATGACCTCCCAGTTCACCTGGCCTTTGAAGGAGAAGCATGAGATTGGAAGCATCAGGGACAATAAGCGGAGTAGCCCCTGAGGGCAGCTGGGATTCACAGAGGAAAAATAAGCCTGAGATGTCTGTGTGACTCACAGTGGTTGTTTGGGTTCCTGTCCAAATATCAGGACCAAAAAAATTCAGACTCTGCAGCTGTTAATGAAATGATCTCTTGAGAGCAGCTTCGCACGTAAGGGGTGCTTATTTTGTGTGTATAATTTGTAAGGCCGTCATTAGCTTTTTTCTTGACCCCTATTCCCAGGATGGTGAAAAACAATTTCATTTGCAAATAGTAGATTGCAAGGTCTATGATTTAAAAAATCTTCTTGAAATGGTAATACAAATACTGTGCACTGTCTCTGTGGCCCAGGGCTTGCACGGTAGCTTCCTTATTGCATTAGTGCCATTGAGTATTCTCCTCCTATACTCATTCCCTGCAACAGAGATATTGACAGAAGGATTCCTTTGAGTCTTTGAGTTTGCCTCACTGTGGGAAGGAGTAAAGAAAGGTATTTGAAGAAGAAGAGAGGGAATAATTGTTTTTTCTATTGGTGTGATGTATTGAACAACAGAATTTTTTCACCCTTTCTCATGTGAAATAGACATTGTGTAAACTTTTGGGCTGAACAAAAGATTCAGTTAGTCAGAGAAAGCAAACTCAGAGGGCATAAACTGGAGGAAAATGAGCAGAAAATGATAAACAGAGGTGTGTACTGGAGTAAGATGGCAGTCAACTACATGAAGCACGTGGCCATCTATGTTTGCAGGGGCTTGTATGTCCTCTGAAACGGATATGTGGCCAAGTGTAATCACTCAGTCTGTGTGGGTGAGCAAAGGACTTAATCAAAAAATGTTCAAAGTCCAAACATCCTTCAGTTTAAATTAAATACTCTATTCCATTATTACAGTTTTCAAATGTCCGTAGTAAAACAGAAGCATAATTTTGAATACGTGGTTATTTTATTTTAATATCTATGATTTGAGTGTTTTGCTTGTTGAACCATTAAATGAATTGACTTTTCATTAAATGATATTGCATAATTTTGCCAAGCTCAAGCGCAGATGAAATTTGTGGGATGGAGTTCAGGAAAGCACATGGGAGAGAATATGGAGAAAAAGAAAAATTATCTGGGGACAGATAGTTCTGTAAGCTTTATTTATACCTGAAAGACCTGTCCATGAAGCATAGTTGGGCCTGGATTTTTGAAAGCTGTATTGACAAGAAGGAGTCCTTTTGGGATTTCTAGTAGGGAACTGTCGGATGAAGAGTATGGAGTTAGTCTGAATGAAGATTGGGATTTCAGGATCATGTTTCTGAAGAACAGTTGTGGTAGGGAGTAGGCTGTACTGGGACAGCTTCAAAATGCCCTGTACTACAGAAGTTCTGAGAAATTTATGTTTCAGAAACCAAGTGCTTCTAAAATGAATGAAATTCAGGCATGGTGCCAGCTGCTCAGAGCAGACGACATCCTTGTCGGATGTATCGCTGTCACCCGACAGCTGTCTGGGACTCTAGTTACAGGTTACCTTCCTGGGCTCTCAGTCACCTGAGTCCATAGCAGGAAGCTTGAAATGCTGACCTGGCTCATTACTCCAGAGCTGGAGAGCCTGGAAAGCATCACATCTCGTCTCCTGAGGCTGCCCACATCTGCGGTTTGTCTCAAGTCCTTCAGTGAGAACCCAGACTTGGGTTTGCCAGAAGTTCATCATCCTAAAATATTGCAGCTGCAAGACTGAGGCCCAGCAGCATGGCATTTACATTTTTAATGCCCTATAGAGCATAGTCCTTCTAAGTGCCATGTTAACAGTCTCTGAAGGGCATTCAGTGCTAAATGGCCACATAAGAGACCTGTATGAGACAGAAACTTATTTCTATAGCTTGGTTATGAAAAAACACTTAAGTGCGCAAACAAGAAAATACAAATTATGATTTTTGGTGCTGTGTTTCTGCTGCATTTCTCATACATGAGGCACAGGTTCAAAGCATGTGGTTTGCACTAGTGCTTGGTGGATCCTCATTCCAATGAGACAACTGATAAACTGCAGCAAAGCCCTCAAAACATGTGACTTGACCTACCTTAGCCAAAGTCAGCAAAAATGTCAAGAGAGAGAGGGAGACCTGAGACTTCTCCAAAGGTGACTCTTAAGTTCCTCTGCTCTCCTGGGGCTTTCCTCAGCATTGTGCTTTTTCCAAGCTCTGAAGTGCAGCTATGCTTTAAAAGCCCTACAGAGCCGGAGGCATTTTTTCCCCTTGCTTTCATTGATTTTTCTTGACATGCTGATGTTGCTTTGCAGAAAGAAGTGCTCTGTTGTGGCCTGTGTCGGAAGGGGGAGTGAGAGCCAGTGTCAGCCACAGCATCCAGACTGACTGCTCGAAAATCAAATTCACTTTGCTTTCATGAGTGATCCTGCTGTGTGGGCAAGTGGGTTATATTAATTCCAATGGTTGCAAGCTACACAGCTCAGACTAATGGCATGGGTAAACTATGAAACAGCTGTCTGTATGATCAAATACTGTTAAGGACTAGAAAAACCAGTGGAAACCAGGGTGTTCAGGCTTGCAGTCAGACTTCTCATTTCAACCGTGCCTACCCCCTGCAGTGTTCAGAAGTCGACCAGGTCTCTAAGCAGCAAAATGTTTCCTCCCCTCTCTCCCTTTTGCTCTGGTTGTGTGATGTGTAACAGGGTGGGTTGTGGGTGCCCCCTCAGTTCAAGCTCTGCGCCTGCCCTGCCCTGACAGGGACTTTCCATCACAGATCTCCTCAATGCCTGGAAGAAGACCCTTCCCTGCAGACGAGGGGAGGACACCTGACTGAGGTAGTGAAAAATGTCCATTTGTCGTCTGCACTGAGGCATTTATTCACAGAGCTCAGGATACCTGGCTGAGAGGAATCCAAGCCCGGGTCTTGGTCAGTCTCTCACAAGGCTGCAAACCTCTGTGTCTTGTCAGAGTTTCATGGGAACCCTGTTGCTGAGTAAAGAGCATTTCATCACAGTGCCTGATTGTGCTGCATAATGGCAATATCCTATGCTGCAGGGAACTCCCTTCTTCCTAAATCTCTGTGAAATGACTCAAGGAACAAAAAAGGCTGTATTGCAATCAGCCAGGGATCACTGCCATCTGATAGCTCTGTAGCATCTGCTCTGATTTTCTGTAGCGCCCTTGATCTCTGCAGGTAAGCATGGAAAGAGACCTGGAGGAGAGAAAACAACCTTAGCAGTAGCAGTATCATTCTGTGAGGACAGGTACAAACCAAATGTGAAGAGTTAGGAGGAGGGGGGAGCTGACACCCCATTTCCTTCCCTAGGCAGGCCGTGTTTCAGAGATGGGATGTGATCCCTCAGCCCAGGGATGGTGCAAACCTGGCTATATTGGCTGAAAATATGCTGCAGAATAACATGTGCTGGCTCTCTGATTGCCCATGGTGCCTAAATACCAGCAGACTCTCTGACTGGTTTGGCCTGTGCCAGTTAGTGCTCTCTCAGATGTTGCACGATCAGTTTGTAAAACAGCTGGTAGCAGTGGCCATGTCCAAAAGGCAGCAGGGCTGTGATTGCACTGAGTTTGTCTCTCTGCACTTTAAGCAGCTCTCTGCAGCTATTCTGGCAGGCTTTGCACCTTCAGAAACCCCACTATGCCCTCACACCATCCCCCGGGAATGCAGTGAGTTCTTTCATCTTCAAGACATAGGAGAGGAACTCTGATTTTCCACCAAACTTCACACTCACAGGTTATGCAGCAGCCTCTCTGTGTTCCCAGTGCACTTCTCTGGTTTTAATTCTTCTTATCCCAGTAACTCTGAATCTTCTCTGTTTCCATAATCATGATGATCCAATTCAGTTGTTTGCTGTTTACAGACCTACATTAAAGACTGGAGGAAGTGGAGCAGATTTGAGCTGATGGATGGGATCCTCTCAAGCTTGAGTCTTTTCATTCTGGAGGGCTTTCACTCCACCTTTACTGGAGCAAACTAAACATTTACTATTTCCACTGCCAGTGTCAAGTAAGCACAGTATCTCTTAGTGAATCTTAACCTGGGCAAAGAAAGGAAACTTTAGTTGTTGGACAATCCATGGCATCCTTGCAGTACTTTTTCTCACTCTGTGTATGTAACACTTTTCTCAAATTTACACTGAAGATTTTCTTGGCTATTTCTGGTGCTATTACAGGTAATGAGTAAGTAAAATGCCATTGCAGAGCATAAGCACAGCTCATAAAGTGATGATGAGTTTTTGTAGCTGCTTCTTTTAGAGGTGCTCTTGTTATGCTCTGAACTCCTCACCAAATACTCAGAACTACAAGGCATGTTTTTGAGTGCTGTTTCTTTGCATTTAGTTTCAATTTTACCATCTTCATTTCCAGTTGTCATCATTCCTGGCTAACAAGGCAATGCAGGAAAAGAGGGACCTTTCTTAATAGTCAGCCATTGTGTTTACTTGTGAAACTTTTGTTCACTCTGACTGGCAGTGTTGTATGTGGTACCCCATGACCTTTTCTGAGAACTGCTGCTGTGCCCTGCTGGCTGTCTCTGCAAGGTAGCTGTCCTTCTGTGGACAGCATCAGGCACTAGGGCTCAGTGTGGCCCCCTCTCTGCTGGATCCAAAGGAGCGATTCAACATCTGACTCATTAATTTCCTTTTATGCTGAGACATATACTTGCAAGTATAATTTATTGAGAAGGATGGATGAATGTTAGCCTGGGACATCTTTTGCCTCAAGCCCATAAACAGCAAGAACAGTTTTCTTCTTTAATTCCTGTTCTTTAAGAAGAACTTGCAGAATAGTTTCTGCAAGTATGGCAGTCCCCCATGTGTCTTTCATTCTCTACTTCCAGAGAACAGCTTGTTTTTGGAAGGTGTAGTCACAAGAACAAGTAAATCAGCTTAAAATGCACCCACTACTTCACTGATTAGTTGCAGCACCAGGAGGACATCTTGAAGCTTCTCCACCCAAAGTGTGCTGCCCAAGGTAGGGAACTCGTTACCAGCTCCTCCTTCACTTGAAGTTATCAGATTGACCTTTTCATCACCTTTACCAGCAGACATTTGGCTGCTGGCTGCTGAGTCAGAAGCTGCTGTCTCAGCTGAGAATACCCTGCTTTGTGAGTCATGCATTGTCTCTACAGGCAAACTGTTTAAAGGGCATGGTTGAACGTTGGCTGTTTCTGTGCTCCTTCGGCATCATGCTGCCAAGTGGATTGGAAGGTGTCAGGAACTGTTGCATCATATGTAATTATTTTTCTGAGTATCCTTCTAAAACTACTCTATCTTCCTGTATTGATTAACATTACTCTGTGATTTCAGTTCATATATGGGCTTGATGAAACCCTGGGCAAGTCCTCCTTCCCAGCAGATCTTGCAGTGGGTACCGCTGATGTGTCAGACAGTGAGTCATCACAAATTTATCTGATTTTGTTTGGTTAGGCTTCATTTTTCTAAGCCCTCCAAGTGGCCATAGCTGCTTCCTTGAGTGACTGACTTCAGAGAAATGTCAAGATCCACAAATAGCCATCACACATAAGTAATGCTTACCTATTCCGTGTGTTAGCATCTAAGCTCTGCTGCTCATTAGTAGTCAAAATATAATAACATTCAGTAATGGGAAAGGTCACATCTCTGTCGAATTGTTAGTGGAAACATTTATATCTAGAAATATGTACCTGTTTATAAAAGATATATGTGACTATACACACATACACTTCTATATGTGTATATATATATATATATATATATGTTTTTCCTGGGTGCATCAATCCTGAACGTTCATGGCAAGGATGGATGTTGTAGCTACCAAGCTGAAATCATACATGTTTTGGAAAATCTGATGAAGCAAATAGCTTATAAACCTGTGAGGCAACTTTCCAAAACTATGTAGAGGAAACAGTGAGGGATTATATAATCAAATGAACATATATACTTCTAGGGCTTAGCTCCTGTAGAACAAGGTGTAGTTTTTTCCATCTTGTAATTTCCAGGCATCTAATTTTTCAACACTTCATGTATAATGATAAAAATTAGTCTGCTATAATCTTTGCATATAAGTAAGGTGATCAGTCTGCTGCTAGTTACGGTGGTCTTTGTTATAGCACTACATATAACATATCCAATAGCTAAAATGCTTTGTGTTTCTGCTAAGAAATACTGTGTCTTACTTCAGGCTGTAACTTGCTAAATCAGATTTCATAGGCTATGAATTGCTTTCTGGCTTGGTAAATTTTTCAAGTTTTTTTTTTTTTCTGGAGAAGATTTGTATGTTGGGGTTTTTTTTTGTTTGTTTGTTTGGTTTGGTTTGGTTTTGGTTTGTTTGCTTTGTTTTTTTTTTTTCCAAATGCATCCAAAATTATGATGATTTGTTTCTTGTATTTCAAACAGAAATAGGGAACATCTGTTGGCAACAGCAACTGTTAACAGCACAGAAAAAGCCAAATATTTGTAAAGATGTGGAAAGAATTACAGTTCTTTGAAAAATGCGAAAGATTTGTAGGAAGACTTGCCACTGAAGACACATGAGGCTTCTTCTCACAGTAGTACCTGAAAGAGGTAATCTGTCCCTCCTTCTAAGCTTATTTGGCATCCAACTGGTTCTTTCTATTCCACCAAATATTCCTGGTAAGCCTTGTCTTTCTATGAAATAACCTTCTTCCTCCTACAGCAGAAGCAACTAGGAATGCATTGTTCAACTATGTGTGAGGCCACTAAAATGGATGTGCTTCCAAGCTGGTGAGGGGAACCTGGCCCAAAGCTGGGTGAGGAGCAGAGCACAGCTTCAGTAGGACTTGTCTGGTGACTCTCCAGTGCTATGTGAGCCAGCATGAGCCTGGAGGGAGAGCAGGTGCTGCCTATGCACTGACTCGCTGCCTCCTTCCTCTGGTGCCTTTCTGCACCTCCAAGGAGGGAGCGGGACAGGAGAGGAGGGCTGCGATGTATGGATGGCTTGCTATTGTTCTGATTATGAACTTCTCTTCAGTTTTCTGGAGTTTAACTCAGTTACAAATGACCTTACCTGTGCAAAGTGTCTGTTCAGAGCAATCAAGTCTGTCCTTCTGCACCTTATCGTCTGCCTTCTTCTGCTGTAGAGGGAGGCTAGACATATCTAAGGTTAGGTGGTATTAACACCCTCCAGAGATTTTTAAGCCTGGATAGTGTGTCATGGTTAGTACACCTGTGTCATGAAGTAGGGGCAGAGTAAAAGGGCTTGGCCAATAATCCTGCATTGGCCTCCGACTCTTGTTTGGGACCCGGCGTATCTTCTTTTAAAAAATTCCAGCATCTATTTAAAGACTGCAAGTGATGCAAACTGCAGTACTCCACATCCCTGAGTAAGCTGTTTCAATGATTAATTACCTGCTCAGTTAAAAATTCACACATCATTTCTAATCTGAATCTGTCTAGCTTCGACTTCCCAGTGTTGTCTCTTTAATAGCTGGGAGAAAAAGAGACATGACATCCATCTGTGTCTTGGTGCAGCCCCTTATAAATTGTGATCAAGCCACCTTTTAACCCTCCTCTTAGATGAACTGCACATATAAAGATGCCTTTCACTGCAAGGAATGCTTTTCTTTTTCTTCCCTTTTTAAATTTTTTTTCTTTATTTTTTATTTATTTTCATAGCTCCAGTAATTTTTGAGGTTCTTTCCTGGGTTATTATCTCCAGCAAGGTGACTTGGATGTATGCAGTAGCCCTGCACACTATTCTTGGATCCTTGGTGTTTTCAGAATGCCTCCCTGATGGGATGGGGACCAGGTGCCTGCATGATCCCTTTGGGACTGAGGAGCCCTGCTCCACAGAACAGGGTCTGTGACTCCTCAGAACAAGGGCTTAGATCTGGGCAATCCCACGGACATCGAGACTAACAGTTTTTCCCTTTGCTATGTGAGAATGAAGAATGTTTTCCTTTTTTCCTCTAGAATAGCTTCTCGTGGACAGTTTATATAATGATTTGGTTCCATTTCAGAACAGAAAACATCTTCCACAGAGCTGGCTTTAATGGGTTCATGCAGACATTTTCTCCACCCTGGTCTCTGCTTATGTGTGGGAGAAACCTTAAAGGTTTTCAGGACAGCAGAAAAATATTGTTAAAATCCTTAACACGCTCTTCAAAAATGTATGGGATGTAGACAGACAGATTTATGAGTAATTGGGGAAAATGGGAACATCAATCCTTTTCACATTCAGGTTTATGAAGTAATTGAATGCCCTCAAGCAGATGCCATCAACAAAAAGATGCAAGTTACCTTTGTTTTTGACTGACAGATATTTAGGTGGGGTGGTAGCCTCCCCCGGGGTTTGATGACTGTGAATTTAGTTGAAAAGAGACAAACGATTTATCTAATACATTTTGACTAAAGCACACTAGAACCATGTTATAGGGCCGTGCAGGTCTGGATGCTGGCACTGTACATGGGTTTGCACTGTTCTTCAGTTGGGCTTTGCCAGCAGTGGCTTGGAAGAAGGAAGATGCTATGCAGGTTTCAGCCACCACATGCTTATCCTGGACTGTGAGTGGCCATGTCAGGCTACATTTTTACTGCTGTTTTGACCTGAGCCTGGTAGTTCCAAGGTGGGGAGGGCATGGCTGCAGGCTCCCCCCCGTCTGTGGTGAGCACAAACGTGTCTCATGCAAAAAATTCACTCTGCTGACTGGCACTGCTGTGCAATTTTGGAGCTGTCTCCTGGGTGAGGTCCTATAGTGGACAAGGTTATGCACTGATATGCACTTCTTTGACTCCTGGGAGTCATAGATACACAAGTGCTATGTTACCCTGTTTCATGTCACTGATTATGCAAATTATGCCTGAGTTAACTCACATTTGGCAAGTAATTTACACAGATTAATGAATTTCAGGTGATAAACCCGTGTGCTCTAGGTAGAAAGCTGTCAGCCTCACTGAATGTCTTTACACAGCTGAGTTGCTCCCAGATTCAGCTGCTTAGTGCACCCCAATCTTTGAGTAAGCCAGATAGTGCTTACCCATCCCTTCCCTCCTTGCATCTTGGTCCTTCCAGTGTATTGGTCAGTACCAAGTGTCTTGATGAAAACAGGAATAAGATGCATGGATTTAGGCTGATAAAATTAATTTCATGTTAGGGGTCTAAACGTATGCTGTTTAGATAGCAGTGGGATTTCAATCAGTGATTTGTAATTGTTAAGCTGGTTGACTTATTGGTGGTGTCGTGATGTGAGGGGTGCTTACTCTGCTTGTTAATATTTTGTTTTAAGGTTTTTGTTTTAATTTGTTTTTTTTAAGCTGAGGTATCCAGCCTTCCAGCAACTGTTGCTTAAAAGTGGATTATTTCTATTTAGCAGACCAGGAACAAGCAGCCTGTAGACAGGTTGACCTGTTACTTCCCATACAAGTGAATTCCAGAGGACTTTTAAAAGAGCATTAGATATTGGCCTGATTTCTCTTGATTTGCCAAGCTGGCCGTGTGTGAGGTGTTGACTTTATATAGAAGAGCTGGGTACTTCTGCTCTGAAAGTCATTGTGACAGAGAGTGTTAGATTCGACCTGCCATGATGAAGCCTTGACTTCTGTTCCCAGACAGGTGTGAAAAGCCCTCTGGTAATGCTTGCAAATTGCAAAATGTCAAAAGCTGCCTGGGGAAGAGGCAAATACTAACGTCCTGTTCTCCTGACTGGCAATTTGGTACCTAAGCCAAATGGTTTTCATTCCCTTGTCAGTGCCTGAGATTGTATCTAAGCCCTGCGGAGAGCTGACACGCCAGTCAAATGCACAAATCATGAAAGGTATGTGAAGTCTAACAGGCCTGCACTGATAGAGGACCCAGAGCTGAATTCACCCTGGGATAAGGGAGGAGGGACTTGTGGGGACTTTGACCAGAGCCCTTCTGTAGTTTTTTAACATCATACCTTAGTGTCATGGCTGTTTTCTGAAAATCCCCTTGGATCTCCTTTACATGTGGTAAATGGGAACCAAATGAACAGGCTGGTGTTTTTGTCAGAGATTGGCTGAATTGATTTTTATGTTGACTGCTAACACAGCACATTTGGTGCGCTGTGATGGAGTTGCTTTATCTATATGTGTTCAGGTGCATGTAGAGAGTTGCTAAACTTAGTTTTGGGCTGCTCATGTAGAAAAAATGCTTGTGCCTGGATAAAGAGGTTCCTAAATGGCACTGTGAAGTCCATGATGAGCAAAAATCAAGGATTTAAGATATCATAGACTCATACAATGTCTTGGGTTGGAAGGGACCTTAAAGATCATCTAGTTCCAACTCTCCTGCAGTGGGCAGGGACACTTTCCACTAGACCAGGTTGCTCAAACCCCCATCCAACCAGACCTTGAACACTGCCAGGGATGGGGCATCCACAGCTACTCTGGACAACCTGTTTCAGTGTCTCTCCAGCCTCACAATAAAGAATTTCTTGCTGTATCCAATCTAAGCCTACTTTCTTTCGGTTTAAAGCCATTCCCTGTTATATCCCTCCTCATGGATATTTTCACAGCTTGCCTCTTTCCTCTGCTCTCTACAGCATCAAGCTTTCCATTTTGCTCAGATCCACCAAACAATTTGAAGATCAGAGGTCTGAGTGTATGCCAGAGGGGTTGTATGGGGTTGAGACCCGACTGCACAGTATGTGGGCTACTGAAGTTTGCTGCTGGACATCTCAGAGGTGGATGAAGGCACTGCAGTGTCATCTCAAGGGGACATGTGTTTACACTAAAAAGGCTGATGGTGAAAGTAGTGATGTATGTGGATCAGATGTGGCTTGAGTCCTTCAAAGTACTTCCCCCTCCTTGCTCTGCAGTCTGCATCAGGGCACTGCTGTCAGCTCAGGTGAGGCACCTTACTGCTGTCATGGGCAGCTTTCTGCTCACCTGATGCACTCTCTTGCAAGCTCCACACAGCGGGAATATCCACACTACAGTTCTTGCCATTCTGCTGTACATATTCCTATCAGTGCATTTCCAGTGTGTTTCCTCTTGGCTCAGTGAGGTGTCTGCCATGACGTATGGAGGTGTCTCACTTTTGAGGCGCTATTGTTGCCACACTTCCTCTGGTCTGAATGCCAGAAAGGTGTCTTGTTTAATGGAGCCAAAATGCTGAGTGGTTGAGGAGCTGTTCTTGTGTCTTTGCTCTCTGCTGCCTGTTCAGTTTGGACACATTTTTTCTTTTGTTTTGAAACGATGGACACTTCATTTTTTTATCTTTTTAGGTAACCATGTAAAAGAAAGGAGGTGTCATTGATTGCAACTAGAAAGTTGCTGACTTGAGAGTAAATAGACTGCTAATATTTGAGGGGGAAATGAACTCTGTTCATTTCATACCCATTTTGTCCTGGTGACCAGTGTCTGCTGCCGACAGAGGATACATTAGTTAAAGGCTTGGTGCTGCCACCTCTTCCCTTCTGGTGTGATGTATCTGCAGTAGTTCTCACCCTGAACTGTTCTGGCAGTACTAGGACCAGGCTTGTTCCTCATGCTCTGTTCCTACCCTATTGCTTCTAAAATGCTTTCAGGCATTGGTCATTCTGAAGAAGGACACTCAGGCATACTGTTGTGAGACGAGAGATAAAAAGAAAGGAAGGAAATATCTTTCCAAGCTGTCTATAGTGGGAGCTGATAGTGACAGCCAGCAACATAGAGCAGAGGAGGTGTATTTTGGTCAACTAAGCCATTTTTCTGTGAATCACCTTCCCTTTTTCATTCAATCCCATTCTGCTCCAAGAAGCCATCAACAAACTCAATAACTCAACAAAAACAAACCGTATATCTGCTTGAGAACAGACCATTAAGTCTGTAGCATCCCACTTGTGAGCTGTATAGCTATGGATTGGATCCATAAAGTTGGAGATCCTGCCAAAGACTTTTCAGAAGTGACTAATGGTTCTGTGTGCATCAGTTTTTGGCACCTGAACACCCACCCCCTGAAAGTCTCATCCATTATACATACTGCTACAGAACAGGCAGCCTAGTCCTGCCTCATCAGGGCACTGCTCTGGTTTCCAGGGGGAACAGATTTAGTCTTTATGCATCTCCCTCCTTGCGTTCACCCAGACTGTGCCATAAATAGCGTCACCCTGATGTACAAATCCTCAAAATTCATCTGGGTATCTCTATAGTCTTTATGGTAAATTAACAGTTAGGATTGTGTAAAATTAGAACAGACTTTTTTTTTTCCTTTAACAGAACTGGCAAAATTTTATCTTGATGCCATTTCATTTCAAAAATATCCCTTCAACTGAGTTGTTTGCTACATATTTCTCTGTGTTGTTTGCATAAATTTAGCTATTGAGAATAAATCAGAGTGAGTTGGAGTAAACCAAAACAATCCTCCTTGCTCGTCCCTCTTTCACCAGCAAGCCAATGTTGTTCAGTACAACCCATTGTTTTTCTAACCACCAGCACTGCTGGAAGAGTTGGGAAATCCACCGCTGTGTTCAACAGAGCCAGGAACTTCCCTCAGGTGCTTTGAACCCAATCCTGCAGATGTAGACCTTCTGCCATGGCAGAAGTGAGACAAGAGTGACAAGAGTCTGACCCATCTTCCTCTGTTCCAGCTTTACTACCAATCCCAGCCATAGGGCTAGAAATTTGGTGACTTCAGCTGGCCACTCTGCATGTCAGGAAGCCCTTTGGATTTCCTACTGGTCAACTGTGCTGCTCTTGATGCTGTTGCTGTGGACAGGGCCTGTGGGTGTTCCAGAGAAGCTGTTATTCCTGTTATCATCCATATGGACACCAACTTACTCCCCTGTGATGGACAAGCCCCAGCTCTGATGGCCCTCTGCCTATTTTATAGACACACCTGCCTCCTAGACTTTCCTTGGTAGGAGTAAACTTGTGGTGCATCCTTCTTCCCTGACATGGTGTAATGCAGCTGTGCTCAGGGAGGCCCTGAGCCCGCTCTGCCTGATGTTAAACCATGGAGCTTGGAAGTCACAGTCCATTTTGCAGCAAAGTCAGTCTTTGTGGTGAGAATGTTGTTACATTAAGTGAAAGATCACCAGATACCTCAGAATAGACTTCACTAGTTAGATCTCTTACATAAATTTAATGAGGAATGGCCGGTGGTTTTACAAAACCCATTGATAATTATCAGTTGAGCTTGACATTTCTGCTAATGGATTAATACTATTTATTGTGCTGTGGAGAAGACCTTCTGTGTCGAGAAGCCAATTTCGCTTTCAGTTCTATGTGGAAGATAATACACAACAATATTTCTAGAGACATCTTAATTTAAAGTCAAAGATAATGTCAAATATAATTCAAATTCTTGCAAATCTTTGGTCCTCTGCCTGGTCAAAAATATAGTTATTTTCTTAACTCCACGATTAAGCTGAAAACATCTCTTCTTCTCTGTAAAAGAGTTGTTGCCCTTTAGAGATAAGATTTGAGTTCTGACTATCATTAATTCTTCTTATAAACTCCCTCCAATGGAATACATTTGGAAAACACACACATTGCACTTATTTTTCCTAGCCCCATATATATTCTGCATGCTCTGGTCTGCAGTTCATGTCTTGTCTCTCATCTCCCTCGTGGAATGGTGGCGTTTTGCTGATCACTCCAATCCTTCTTTCAGTACTGGGAGGAGAAGGAAACTCTTTTAAAAGGTTAAAGTGTTGCCATAGAATGTTTCTTTTTTTGTTACTGTTAGTGATATTAAGAAAGACCCCAAGCCTGATGGCTGCAAGGGAATTCTAAAGTTCAACTTAAGCAAATTAAATGTTTCAGTGGGAGGAATGTTTTGATAGGAAGTGGATGAAAACCCATCAGATAACTATGGAAAAAAATAACTGTCCTACGCTCTTGCTAAACTACTATCTCCTTATACCAGGTGGTGAACTGCCCTTGCTGGGATATCAAGGCTATTGAAACACAAAGCCCACAGTCTTAGCAAAACATTAAATATGTGGTTATTCTTATAAAAATTGAAATTAAAGCATTAATGTTTTTTAAAAACTCCATTAACTTTTGACACTCTAAGGTATCTTTACTAGACAGTTAACTTTAAAAATATTTTTCTCTGTTAGGGTAGTTATTTTTGCATAACTTCTCATTGCTGTCATGTTCAAGTGCTGTGGTTGAGTTTTTAAAATAGTTATTTCTTTGAAATTCCTGCTAGCCCACACTCTTACAAGCTTTGTTGCACAAATTTGCGTATAAGAAAAAATTTGATTTATGATACTTTCAAGCAAAATAAGGAATCCTTTTCTGTTCATATATGGTTGTTATTGCTTAAGTATGTCTACTAAATGGGAAGATTAACTAGATATTCCATGAAACAAGGCAACTGGGCAGAAAATGGCATTTTTGACTCTACATGGGAAAAAATCCTTCGTTTTTCTCCTGAAATTCCTACAAAACAAATACTTCAATGAAATCTCTTGCCTTTTTGGGTGTGAAGGCACATCTTTGGGCAGTTCTGGCTCCCTCTGCAGAGTTCTGAGATGAAACAGCACCGTCTCCTTTTGAATGTGAGGTACATAATACAGATGCACAATGTTGGTAGGAGAGTTGATCCAAAAGAATATGCCCATATAATTCAAATTAATGGTCCCATGCAGATGTGGCTGGTTGGTCAGATCTCAAAACACTTGCTGCTTGTCCAAGAGAATGTATCTTGAGAGATTTTTTACAGAGCACTATCCCGAACATCTAGCTTTCAGGAGTGCAGTTTCATATTTCTGAGGGTGAAAAATTATAAGGAACTCAGATGTGAAGCCCAATTTTTTAAATTTTTTTTTTCAGTAAAGAGGATTAGCTAGAGGAATCAATGAAGGAAGAGAATGATGGATTTGCTGTCCCTTGATATCTTCATAGCCAGCCTGAGTGGCTGTCTGAATGGTAATCAGAGATGGGTTGGCTGGATCTGTGTGGGGATAACTGGTGACCCTCAGTGGTGTCTGTCATGAAGGGACTGAGCACAGCTGCTCCAAGAACTTCTTTTGGCCCTAATATCCAGGAGCTAAGGACAAGGCTCCCTAGGGAGGTATATATTGTTTCATTTCTGGAGTGTCACTTCACTGGCATAGTGCCACTAATGTCTGGTAGTCACTTGAGGGGATTACCAAAGTGTCTGGAAGCCCAGCTGTTGGGGACAGCCCTGGAGGCTCTTGGGCCAGGGAAGGGAGGTGAGTCAAAGGATGTTTTGCAGCTGTGACTGGGCTTCTTCTGCACCAGGTGGAGTGTTGGCTTTCTCCCTGAGTGAAAAGTTGTGTCACCTATCTTCATCGGTCGTCCTACTGCCTGCTTCATGCTGTCCCCATCAGTGCCTTTTTGTTTTCTCAGTGTTTTCAGTTCTCTCCTAAATCATCCCATTTTCCCAAATGATACGCCTTTCCCTTCCCCCACCTATCACACTACACTCATGTCCCTCACCACTTCCCTTCTCCTGTTTCTGTCTTGCCTATCTGGACTGTAGATTCCCTAGGGTCCTGCTCCTTTGTGGGTATTTTGGAGGATGGGTTTTTAGGTTAGTGCCGTAGGGATGCACAGAAATATGCATTATCTGATCTGTTTATTCCAGTGCAGAGCGTGTGGAGGTAAGTGCTTGAAGTAGAGATAGGTAGATACAATTTATCTATATTATTGCTTGGCTACCTGCTCATTAATCCTTGATGCTGTAGGTCCCACTGTAGAAAAGTGTGATTAATAGTAACAACAATAATAATTTGCAAAGATTTTTATTCTAGGGGAAAAAAGCAGTGAGAATCTAAAACTGCTAAAAGTTATTGTTCAGATCATAGGGCCGAAAGTTACACTGAAATTAAAGATGTGATGAAAAGTTTTTTAATTCTGTATTGCTCCATCTTTGCTTTTTCTGAGGTCACAGCTTACAGCTGTAGCCACTGCCATGAGAGGACTGTCTTTCTCACAGCCATCCACTGGCCTATTTATCTAGTACTGGGTAGGGAACAATTTCCAATACAATGTTGCATCCAGCAGAATTTCCTTGCTGGAGCAGAAGAAAGGACCAAGTACTACAGAACTACAAGCTGGGGTCCAGTGCTCCTTTTTCTTTTCTGTAGTAGCCTGACCATGCTTTCTCCATCCAGTGGGCAGACAAAGCAAAACAGCATCACTGGACCTTAGCAATCTGGTCTCATCCCTGCCGGTTCTGGGATCGAGGGATCCTAAGACGTTTTCTGGAGTACATTGGTGTTTCCCTACTGCCAACTTCAGGAAAGAGAAGCAGCATGGGTCCCTCTGGTGTGCAGGACTTCTGAGGATCTGTGTGAACCACTGCCGAAAGATGGGGAAGAGAGAAAATCAGATGTATCAGCAACAGCGGCTACATTTCTTTTTCCTGCGAATGTCCCTGAACAACTGCAGTATTTAAATGTGAGCTGCTCCTTCAGGTTTTTTTTTTTTCCAACCTTAATATTTTTCAAGCCAGAATTAGAGCCAGAAGATTTCTATTGTTTCTGAGCTGCTTCGGGGCTATTTTTTAAAGAAAATAGTTAGGGTGTGTACCTCTGCTGCTGCTGCTCCGGCCGATTCCTACCCCACTTTCCTCCAATCCCCCCCATCCCCTTTGTTGCCTACTGGTTGTACAGCTGTGTGTTATCTCCCACTGACTGGGACAAGGGACCTGCTTCAGTCAGTTTGGAAAAATAATTGACTTTGGACTCATGATTGGCACTGTGGCGATCATGTTTGCTGATCAACTTTCCCTGGCAGGAAATGAACACTATAGAAAAGATGTGTGTTATTTTTTTAGCATTTGAAAATGTAGGCTAGAAAGAAGAGGGATTAAAAAAAAAAAGAGAAGAAGAAAAAAAATTACTACTGTCACTCACAATATATATATATTTTCCCTTGTAATGTTTGCAATGTGCTTTGGAAGCTGGGAGATTAATTGCCTTTTTCTAATGCTGTTTGCCAGGGTGACGCACGTTGTTCCTGTCTTTCCTCCTGTGTTTCAGTGAGCAGAAACTTCCGAGCATTCCTGAGCATTTGCTTTGCATGCAGCATCTTTGATAACATTAAGAGTGATGTGTGTAATTCTGGAATACTATTTAACTGTGGCAGGTAGGAGACCACATCTTCTGGGACAACCCGATGCTGCTTTGTTCTTTTGGGTTCAGGGGTTTTTTTTTGGAAAAGCTCTTATCTCTGTGTAGCGTCAAATATATTTATTTTTTTAAATGGCAAAAATTTAAAAGTAGATTTGGTTCAGATTCCCAGCCAAATGTGGTTCTAACCCTGCAGTTGTTTAAACATGTGTACCTGTCTGTGTATAGTGATATTAACAAACATTTTCAGACCATGCTCTTGAACTTAGTCAAGCCATCTGTGCATATGCAGTGGCAAAATGGGTAAATTGGTTTAGATACTCTGAAGATTTTTGATGCATCCTATTTTTAAGCCTATAAAGGCAGGGTACATAAACTGTACAGGAAACAGCGGTACACACCATCTAACTATAACCACTTATGTTCAGACAGAGACTTGTGTCTCTGGGATCTCTCTATAGTCACTGGAGATAGAGATATTATTCAAGAAATGTTTCAAAGCCTTACTTAATTTAGGCACTTTGGGAGACACGTCTTCCAATTTAGGTGCAAAAAATTAGGTGATATGAATAACCTTCCCTGTTTTAACTCCTGGATGCGAGTCATCGATAAAAAGGTTGTTGCTGAGTAAATTAATGATGGGAGGACTAACAGCACTGGTGGCTTCAACAAGGACTTCCCACCCCCTCGGCATGCTAATTAATCTCTCCATCTCCATCCTGCAGCATGAGCACGCTGGGCGTTTCAGAGCTTTCACGAGCTGCGCTCGTTAATATTGGCGTTGCACCCTCGGACCCTGGGAGAGAAGGTGGGAGAGGAGAGTAAATGTTCCCTGTTACAGGAGGTGAGGAGCACGATTTGTGAGCGCCAGGCAGGAGGAGGCATGTGCGTCAGCTCAGCCGGTGCTCACCTCCCTGCAAGCAGGTAGGGAGGTTGTGTCTGTGGCTGTCCTGTGTGAGGCTTTCCTCTAAAAAGAGTAGGAAAATGCAGTTTGAGCACACCACCTTACCTCAGCATGCCAGACAAATCCCACCCATGAGTCCCAGCCCCACACTGCTGTTGGGCACGGGCTGTATCCTGGAGGAGCCCTTTAGCACACTGCGTGCCAGAGGTGTCAAGGGAAGAGATGACTTTGCTCTACAACTGCATCTCTCATCCAGACAGGGACATCTCTAATGAGTTTGGTGTCTCTGCTATAGCCTCTAGTGTGAATTTGTTCATAGCAGAAAAATATGGTGGCTGCTGTCAAGCTGCCACGGCAATGGCACTGGGGACCGAAACATGCCGGGTGCGGGGCACGCTGAAATTTATCTCTCAGTGCCGCAGACTTGCAAATTAAGTCTTTTACTCTTGGAAGTCCCCTTAGCAGAACAGGCAGGACTCTGCGCCCAGCAGTGATCCTTGCTGCAGAGCAGAAGGTGAGTTGTACTTTTTTTCTGTTTTCAGCCTCCCAAACTTTCATTTTTATCAACTGACTGTGAAAGGTGTTGGTTGTCTCTGAAGCAGCAGGGGCAGGCTCATGCTGAAAGACTTAGCTCTCCTAAGAAAGGATGAGTGGGAGGACTGGCACAGAGTTGAGCTTGATTAGTATTGAGCGTAAGTTTTTCCTTGACAAGTTTTTGGCACATTTGTGAATACTTACCTCTTCTCTGTGCCAAGTCCTTGCAAGACATGTACTGAATGTCCAGTGCCAAACAATCTTTTTAAATATTAATCACTAAGAAAGCACATAAATTCTGTGGTTCAAAAGCTGTGTATGTGTCATTTGATCTAAAACAAAACAATTTTGTACCATGCTTGGTGTCAGTTTCTTGTTTTCTGTGGTTTTGAGGATTTTTTTCTTCCTATAAACCACTTACCGATGCAGATCATATTATGGCTGGCCCTTGGTTGTATGTAAGCAGGCACGATTCTATCATTAACCTTGCGCTAAGGTCAGCTTAATTCCAAAGGCTGGTGAGAACAAATGGAGCTGGAAAAGCCTCCTGGATTGGGGCTTTCAGGGGTCGCAGGGTGTCTGCTTCACAGGTAACTTCTTGCTTCCACCCTGTCCCTGATGAAGCTGAAGCCAGATGACAAAGGTGCATGAGGCCTTTTTTTTGGGGTGGTATCTAAACAAAATCAAGGATGACGGGAATGCCTGTAGTCTTTTTTTTGCTGTTGCTCTCCTTGGGGGTGAAGTTTGATCAGATACCTGAGCCTGAGAAAAGATTTGGAGGTGGCAAATGTTTCTCAAACAAGCAGTTTTCCTGCTTCACTTGCCCTGGCCCTGACTCCCATCTGGCCTGTTGGTGAATTGCTTTGCCTTCCTATATTGGCTTAAAAAAAAAAAAAGAAAAAATGAAAAAAAGGAAAAGAAAATTATGTTTTCTGATGGTTTCAAATGCGAGGGAAGAGTCATCTTGTGAAATCTCACGGTGAGCCTTAGAGCTCAGCAAGGTTTACTCTGGTCAGGTTGCACCATATATTCTTCAAATCTCCAAGTCAAGTCTGAAGGAACAGTTCTCAGAAAATCTCAGCACCAAAAACAAAAGATGATAGGTTGAAATGGTTAAGACTGGAATTCATTCAAGGGAATGCATTCACTGGACAGCAATGCTGGTAAATAGAAGAATCCAATGTTTTTATTTTCTCTTCATTCAAATCGGCCAACTTTGACTGTCCAGTGCTCCTTGACGAGATCTGAAGACAGGAACTCCACCTGACCTGAAACAATTATAGCCGAAGAGGAGTAGGAGGGGAAATCTGGAAGTAACTGGCCCAATTTGGGGAGTGACTGAGCTCCTGCTCCCTGTCACAAGCCGTGACAATCATGGCCAGTTATTCTGGTGCCTTCCCGGAGTCGGGTGACAGGCAGTAAGGCTTGAAAATTTTGGGGCAATGGTGTGCTGCCTGCACAGTCAGTGAGTACAGTGATGTAAATTAGCAGTTCCTGTATCACTTTTCATGTCTTCCCATTCTTCCTATTTCAAAGGCATTATTCAAATGTATTTCACAAAGTTCTTCATGCTCTTTGATGCCCTTGGATCTACTTCCTCTAGGGACACTGCAGAAATCTCTAGCCTATTCCCTTTATTTCTGCTCTCTGAGATTCTTTTGCGTGTACATAATAAGGTTTTTGGCTTCTCTGTGTGGGCAATGCCTCCATAAGATGTGAAGTAATTTCAGCCTAGTTTTGCAAGACAAGTGCAAATTATGTCACTGAAAAAGAATATGGATTCCCCCGCCTTTGTCATCTGTGTCTGAAGTCTGCCAAAATGTTTCAGAATTTATCTTTAACTTGGAGAAGTCATCTTGATTAAAACTTTCTCCTATTGGTCTATGAAACCTTCTGCTCTGATAATCTCACTTTAGTTCATGCTGGTGTTGTAGGAAAACCTCCTACTTTCAGGGAAAGCAGCTTGTTATAAACTTTCAAGATTTGCACATTTTGAAATTAACTTTTGGTTTGACCTTAGAACAAAATTGAAGTTTTTCAAAATGTTACCTTTCAAAAAATTCAGGGTGGAACAAAGTTTCTAAATTTTTAATTTCAAAGCCCAGAAATGTGTTGTTTGATTTTTTTCACTTTTCCCTCTATTTTGTACTTTCACTTGTATTTTGTTTTGATGATTTTCATTATTTTGTGACCTGCCAACATAATAAGTGAAGTAATATGTCAATTTATTGTAATGTCATAGTAGAAATATTATAACCATTTTTACTTTTTGCCTAGAGATAATATCACAAGGGTAGCTATGTGGGACTGAAAATATATAATAAACTTTCAACTATGATTTGTAATTGGAGTGTGTAATTTTAAAATACTGCATGGGAATACAAATAAAAATTAACATATTTTAAGAAATACGAATTTTAAAACAATGCATTTTTTAACAGAAAATACTGCAATCTGAAGTTTGGTGGGGGTTTTTTGGTTTGGTTTGGTTTTGTTCAGGACATGTTTCAGTTTTGCTTTTCACTGATGCAGCCCAAGGAAAGGACAGATAAGTGGAGATAGCGCACATCTATTCTGAGCAACAATTGGAGTGGCCCTTTCCAGCCAGCCCCCACACAATAGGTGACTGTGCTTTTTACCTAGCTCTGTACAATTACTAAAGCTACTATGACAGCAAGGTGATTCTTTTAAAATGCGGTTACCGTGACGGGAAAATAATTCCAAAATAATTCACTGTGGAAATGCAGCCATCCTATTTGTTGCCAAGAAATTTATCCTGACTTCTGTGTCTGTTAAGTGAACTTAACTTACAGTCAGTTTGTAAGCGAACTTCAGGCTGCCAAGGTGATGGGACTTTAGGACTGACAGTGCAAAAAAGGAATAATTGTTAAAAAAACTTCAGAGTGCCTTGCTGAGACTAAGGAGCATTACTTTCTTGCTAAAATTAGCTGTATTTGAGAGTGTGAAGGGGAGAGGGGAGAAAGAAGTGGAATTAGTCCGAGTAATGTCAGCTTTGGGTTAAATCAAAGGGAAATTCAGTGAAGCATTTCTGCAGGTTCATGTTTTCCAAAGGCCGTATGTTACCTCTTTGGGTAAGTTAAGTACTATAATTCTATGACATCTCCCAAGACCAGCATTAAATTTAAGGCATCCAACATCCATTCATCTCTTTTGCTGAAGACATTCCCCTCCCTGATGCCCTTCAAGCTGCTTGACTGTGCACCAGGACTACAGACGAAGTCACTTGCCTGGGAGGAGCGGTGGCTTTTCAAGGCCCTGGCAGGAGGAGAAGAGCTGGAAGTCTGGGTATTGGTTGTCAATCTGTGCCTTCCTGCCAGGTGCTGGGGATGGCCATGGCTATTAGAGTGCTGAAGGTGCCCCAGCTGGTGTCCAGGAGTGCACAGCCACAGCCAGAGCCCTTGATGAGGTGTCCCAGCCTCAAATAGTCCAGGTTCTGGCTCCTGAAAGCCAGGACCCTCCCAGACCCAGAAATCTCATTTCACCCAGCAACATGATGTCAGGGAAGAGATAAACCGCCCCCTCTTCCGCCCCCTCCAAGTAGGCTAAGTGCTGATCTCTTTCATGTCTCTGATGTCTTATCACATTTCAGATGCTGTCACTACACCCGGCTGGGATATTTTCAGTGGAAATACCTAAGGAGAAATGAGAACAGTTTTGGTAAAAAATAAATATCCAGAACTCAGCCTCCTTTGCATTGCAATGCGATGGGATTTGGAAGAGTAAAAAGATGTGTGAAAGAAAGAGCTTGTTTATGCAGGAAGTTGCTGTGAAACAGGACAAACCAGGCTTCACAGCTCCGTACTGCCATGCTCGAGCTGTTTCCAGTGTTGGAGTTAGTCATTTGGAAACCACCTGCAGTGTAAAATAACATCTTTCTGCTGGGGCTTTCTCTGCGAACCTCTCACCAGTGCTGTCACGAGACAAGCAGTCAGCACCATTCCCTAGCCCCCTCAGTGTGCTAGTACAGACTTTCTCACCCCTTTAGCCAATATCTACTTAGTTAAAAATTATTTGTGCTTTGCTGTACTACATGGCTGGAGTGCATATGTGCCCATACTTTGCATGTAATTTGCAGTTTATAATGACTCACAGACTGAGGATGCTGCTGTATATCTGCAAAATAGGAATATAGTCCCTGATAAACAAGGGAGATGGACCTAGGGCTTTGCAGATGAAAGTTTGTTTGCACCTCCTGGTGCACCTATGTCTCTCAGAAGTGGCCTCCTGCTCAAGAGGGTCTGCTATAAAGGCCTAGTGGCCACAACTGGGCATGCTGGCTGTTCTCAGAAGCAGTTTCCCAAGAAGAATTACATACACTGCAGTGTGTATAGGGGCTACCTTGAGGCTCTGGAAAGTTCCGTGGCTCTTCCATTTGCTTTTCCTGATTGTTCAGAGCATTGTGAAAATGACAAGTGGTGACTATATAAATAGACACATGATAGAAAATCTCCTCTCCGTAGATATCTCTACCATTTGCACTCTGCTTTTCAATAGACTTCCCATTACCTTTGTGGCACGGACAGGTGAGCAGGACCCTGTGTGGTAAGCAGTATGCATGCTCTTACCCTTGTGAACTAAATTACCTCTTTTGGACATGGAGGCTCGTCCCGCTTTTGCCACAGGGGAAGATTGTGTGCCTGCCAGTTACCCTAAAGCACCCCAAATGCTCCAAAGTCACACCGTAGCCCACCAGGAAGCAGTTGGTGTTTACTTGTCATGGTGAGGTGAGGCTCTTTTGATCCCCTTGCAGTGGCAAATGGGTGGTAAGCCCAGCCATGTCAGCTGCTCTGTTGACTGTCTGTCAGTGTTCTCCCAAATCACTGTCTTTCAGACACCAGTCATGGAGTTGCTGCTTCCAGAGATGCTGGCCAGGAGATTGTTATGCCAGAGAGCTCATACACAGAGATATACAGAAAGCAGCTGAATAAGTAATATATGTTTCTTTCATATAAAATTGCCTTCCTTCTCCGGGTGGTTGAGTGTCTTTCAGGATGCAAACTAGAGAAGCTTTGGCCTTTGTCTAAGCCCTGCAAACCTGGTAGAAACCAGAAACAAAGCAGCAGCAGTTGTATCTGCTCTCCTACTGCAGCAAGTTTCTGTAGGAAGCTAAATAATATTTACCAGATTCGTATGTCTGTCTCTAAGGAATCCTGGAAACAATTTTAGAAATACCTGTCCCTGTTTCAATTATCTCTGTTCAGCAAGTAGCACTATTGCCACTCAGTGGGGTCTGAAACATTAATGACATTTCCCAGCAGGGGACAGATGGATGAGGCAAAGTAGAAAGAATCGTTTTAGTTATGGAAAAAAGCATTGAAATAAAAAATATCAAAGTTTTGCTAAGTTTTTTAATTTTATTAGTTAATTTAACAGTTCATTTAACAACTGCTAATCAGTTTTAAAAAATAATTCTTCTCTCTAATTAGCAGCACTTAATATTATATTGGTACTCTTATTTAAACCTCAGGGCTGTCTTTCAGTTCTGAAACTGTAAATTTAACCTTTAATATTGAACTAAGATCCTCACCATTTGGAAAATAGTTTTATAATATGGCTGTTAGATGTGCTGTATAATTAATATTCCTAAATGGACATGACCTTAGATTTATCTGTGAACCTGAAGAAGATCTTTCAGATATGTGTAGTTGAGACAAATCACTCATCCTATATTTTTTGAACTTGAATGAGCTTTCTAATAGACTTTCACAAGTTTTGATTCATGTTAAAACTTTGGAAGAGAAGATAATTATCTGCTTTCTCAACAGGAAATTATCCTACCCTACCCTACCTTATTTCCTGGAGTCGGGATGTAATACCAGAAGTATGTTGACTACACTCTGTTTATTAACACTGAACTAACACTTATTATTGAAAGTTTGTTCTTGCTCTTTTCCCCTCTCCCCACGGAGAGGATTGTTTGAGCTATCCACTTTCTAAATTACAGTAGGTTTTTTCCCCTTATATTCTTTATGTACCTCATCACTCTCTACAACTCCCTGAAAGGAGGTTGTAGCCAGGTGGGCGTCGGTCTCTTCTCCCAGGCAACCAGCAGTAGGACAAGAGGGTATGATCTCAAGCTCTGCTAGGGGAAGTTTAGGGTGGATATTAGGAAGAAATTTTTTACAGAGAGAGTGATCAGACATTGGAATGGGCTGCCCAGGGAGGTGGTGGATTCTCTGTCCCTGGAGGTTTTTAAAATGAGACTGGCTGTGGCACTTAGTGCCATGGTCTAGCAACCACAGTGGGGTTGGATCAAGGGTTGGACTTGATGATCTCGGAGGTCTTTTCCAACCTGGCTGATTCTATGATTCTGTCACTTGGTGCTTAGGGAAAGGAAAAGTCATGATTGCAGAATTACACCTTGGAGTAGAAGCCTACTTTGTTGAGGCCTGCAAGGGTTGAAGGTCTTGGAGCTCCAACTCACACATCAAACTAAACTGAAAGAAACTTTTGTTTCCGCCTAAGTCAGCCCTTGCCCCTGTGCAACAAAGTTCTGCTACGCCTAGGAGCTGAATTTTCCAACCTAAGAGGAGCAACCAAGTCTTTAGGAACCTGATTGTCCAAAACACTGATTGTCCTGAACTTGTAGGGAAGGGAGCAAGTTGTAGATGCTCAGTGTTTAACAGGTGAATTCTTACTGCCTTTAGATCACCTGTGTGGTTGGCTTTTTTTCTTACCCAAGTAGATTTTAAGGCTTTCTATCTCAGTATTTCATAGATACATTATTAATAAGTAAGGTGCAGTCTTCACAATGAATTCTCCTGAATTGCTGTGGAGAACACAACATACTGGTTTATTGCTGCTGCATAGAGCTGAGGGCCTGGAGCCATCCAATCCTGTGGCATTGTTCACCTCCTCACAATGGAATAAGAAAGCAGAGGTGGAAGTATAGGCTGTATGAAATGCAGTTCTATCCAAAGCAAGGGAGACTGAAGGAAAGGAGCATCTGGCATCACTAACCTGAGATGTGTAGACTCATTGCTTGCCGACCATTTCATTCTTACCTGAACAATACAGTCCTGAAATTACTTAGGCTTGGCACTGAATTGTTAATGATCTTGTTGACATGAAGTTGAAAAGATTTGAAAAGACGACATATGGACTAAGATATAATAAGGACAGGATGCCTCTCACTCACAGAAATACTCAGAGATAGTTATAACACTCAGTGATGATACGGAATTTCTTGAAAGCATGCCTTGTCATTTTTACCACCTGTCTCTTTGCAAACAGGGGTCAGGATAATACACCCAAGGGAAATCTCTCCTTCCATTCCACTATTTCACAACCTCAGATCACAAAAAGAAGGTGGTTGGAAACAGACCAATTCCTGGAAGTCCTGAAGTTGTCTTGGCTCCTAGCTCTCTGGAAGACTGCTTTGCTTAGGTGTGTTGTCTCCATCACACCATTTTTTTTTAGAATCATCTGAGTCACTTTGAGCTCTAGACATGTGTTCAGAGAAAAATTAGTAAAGCAAAGGGCTAAGTTCTTGATTATTTACTGGCAACAAAATTATAGTACAGAAAAATGAAAAAATAAATAAATGCAAACTTTAGATATACTTCACAGCTACAGATTGCTCCATCTGTCACACATGATTTCTTTGTGGAAGCTGAAGAGACATTTCTGAGCCTGAGCCCTGTTTCAGAACTGCTCCTCAGATGGGGCTTCTCTGTGTCCCTTCCCCCTTCACTGCTGGAAAAATTGTTTGTTGTCTCTGCTGCTGAATGCAGATGAGGGGGCAAATAATGTCCAAAACCTTGTAGCCCTCCTCCACCCTCTGGGTTTTTTTTGCTTCTGATCTTTTAGCTTAAACTGTTCTGCATTTAAGTGAGAATTTGCAGTGCTTGTTTAAGAGGGACTTTGCAGTGCTTATTTTTCACACTTACTCCTTCCTCAATTGCAATGCAGCTATGTGTTTATAGTGTAGCATTTGTCATAAGGCTTGTCAGACAGGGTTGGGGGTATTTCTGAAAAATTTTAGATTTTTTTTTTTCTTTGCTAACCTTTTATACTAGGTATAACACAGATGCAAGGGGCATGGGGCATGGAACCAGTACCCCTCTCCAGTGATGTTAATTTTAAGGAATATTTTTTATTCAAATCTAAAGTGGTTTAATCATATATATGCATGCCTTGATTACATTTGGAGCTTGCAGAGAAGTCTTATGCTTTATGGCAATGCTTAATCTTAGTACCTTTGTGACATTATCCTAGCATTACTGACATTTATGGCCAAAAATGTATCTTTCGCTGTTCAATCTGGACCTTCTAGGAAGTAAAAATATTGTTCGGAACGTAACCAGATATCCTGATCACCAGTAGAGCTTTTATTTGATTTTCTTGCCTATGTCTACATGGCTTCCTGCAGTACTATATCTCTACTATATCTGTAGTTCTGTAAAAAGAAATGTACCAATGATGTCACTATAACTTTGCTAATTAATACATATTCACACCATCTTTAAGATCTGCTAGTAAATTTTGATTCCTCCAGCACATAAATCTGCCACACTCTATGTAGTTGCTTTCCAAAATGGGAGAGACATCTCGCTTACAACTCACTTACAATCACCCTTCCAGGCTAGTTAAGGTAAGACATTTCAAGATATGATTCATCATGATATATATGAGATTATGCTTTCAAATTTATCCTTGGCTCTGTCTCTTAACATTTTCACTAAATGCTGAGCTGACAGCTGGTGTCAATGCACAAGCTTTGCATTTTTCCTTGCTTTTATGAGAGTTTGTAAGATCTCTGCAATAGTATTTTCCTCAAAAAATAACTAATCCAAAAAATAAATTAGTGTTATATGAGGGAAGACTCTTGAAAAAAATAGTATGTTCCTGAGAGGTCAAAAAAAAAGAAAGTTGGTAGAAACACAGTCTGATGTGCCATGTAGATTGTTCTGTACAAATTAGCTGTTACTTATCTGTCAGGAATAATCCTGCACATTGGCAAATGAAGTCATGATTTGGGAAAAGGTGGAGAGACAGGTTATCTGACTAGGGTATAATCCCTTACAGGAGAAATTACTAAATCAGTTTTAGTACATACATGCTCTTGGAACCTTGACCCTGTTAATAACATTAAAAAAGACACAAATATGAAAAGTAGAAAAAACCCAATATTTTGGAGACAAAATATCTCTTAGAGTAGCAGTTCTAGTATTATTAATAAGTGATTACTTCTTGGAGAGGGACAAATATATAGAAAAATCAATGCTAATTTATTTGGATCACTCAGCGACATTGAATATGATAGACTGCAAATCCATGCTGGGTTCCCAGTGGCTCTGCTAGGGGTAGATATTTCTGTTCTTTGATTAGTCCACTGCTTCCTTGAGACCTCACCAAAAAATAACCTGAAGTGTGGGGGTTTTCACCTGAATTTTTTATTTGCCTTTCTCAACTTGAAATTTATTAGAAAAGGAAAAATTCTCTGTTTTCTCTCTGTGAGGTGTATTTGTCACATTTCCTGACCTTGGGATGGTTCTGTATGACACCCTGTGATGGGTAGAAGTTCATCAACTCATTAGGGATGCTGCTAGCTTCCCAGTAAGGGACCTAGAAAGAACAGAAGATTTTTGATCTTTCTGTTGATGTAGTTTGAAGACCTCCTCTCTCTGTGGGACTGTTTGCTACGGTCAGAGGCTGTTGCTTGTCTCCCTGTTGTTACATGGATTCACAATTGTTCTTTTTTTTCTAGATTGTCTTTTCCATATTTAGCCATGCATCAGTAATCTTCAAAAAAATTGGACACCATGATAGAAAGTGCTGAAGAAAGCTTAGAAGATTTAACTAAGCAGCATGTGGGTGGTAGACTTATGTGAGTACTGCTCAAATTTGTTCAGAGAAGATTTGGCATCTGCATTTTCTCAGGGATTAGCTGGGTGAATAACTTTGACTTGTGAGGTTGTTTAGGAACAGTGCTTAGGTCATACGACATTTTGTTTCCCTCATGGCATGAGATTACTGAGATGTTGCTGGTTTAAAAGCTGTGAAATTAAAGCCCTGTGGCAACTGTTAACAACATATTGAGCTCAATAAATCCTTATGCATTGTGTAAGTTTTACTTGAAGACTGACAGATCTGTCCTTGGTATCAATTGTCATAGTTCTACTGATACCAGTGTTATGCTATTCTGTGTAATTCTATGTAATCTGAAGATCTGCCCTTCAGAATAAGACTGGCATGGTGTGTTTGCTTCTCTTCCAAAGCATAGTTTTACTGATTGAACACTGAATTGTCTGTAACAATTTTTAGTTAAATATTAATTTGTGGCAAAGCCTGTGAAAACCCAGAGTTTTAGTTACTGATGCTGCTACTGACACTGAGTCATAGACCAAGACCCACTCTAGAAAGTATTGCACAAACTTGTAAGGAGGAGTTTGCAAGTGGAAGGAGTTTACGATCCAAGGCTAAGACGGGAGGCAACTGATGTTGAGGAGCCCAGGGAAACAGGCAGGCAGGCAAAGGAGCTCAGCACGATACAGCGACCTCAGTACACCAAGAGCTCAATTGTTGACATATTTTACAGACATCAGGCAAGAGAGTGCTTCAAGAAGGCATATGAGGCATATCTTCTGTTGACTTTCTTTCCTAGCAGCAACAGAAAGCATAGAAAGTTCTTAGATGAAAATAGAGTGGAAAATAAAACTTGTAGTAAAGCATAGCTATTGATGCAGAGATTGTAGCAAAGAAGCACCCTGGAAAGGGCTTTGAATTTCTATTGGATTTGAGAAAGCTGGTGTTTAGCAAGACCTCGAAATAGTGGCTGGCTGAACTCAAGGGCTAAGTGTGCAAATACATATATGAATCATAATTTTTTAAATCCAGCTAGCTCTGTTCAGTGCTAAGAGTGAGGTAGGAACTTTTTGCATTGATTCTGCTTAGAGAGACCTACCTTTCAGATAACTTTAAGACATAATTCAGTGTAGTGATTTGATGCTGAACATGATTAATGTGTTGGTACTTGTAAAGCACCCTTTTTCCCAATTTAACGGTTGAAGTAAGGGACATTTCAGCTGAGATTTGAAGGCTGGGATTCAGTGTTTGAAGTGTCAGTGGTATATAGCTCTTATTGTAGAAAGTTCTTCCTGCTGTGCTCTGGCAGAGCGCAGATCTCACTCTTAAGTCATAAGGTAAAGTCTGCTCCCCTGAGGTTTTTCATGTACTGAGTGTAGGCTGATTGAACTCTTGCAAATGCTTTCCATATTTTGCTGTATGTCAAGTTGTTCTGGAAATGCTCCGAGTACATACTTATCACAAACAAAACAGCAATGAGAATTTTTAAAATAAATGGCTGAATCGGTGCTTTATGAGGACCATTTACATTAGTCAAGTACTGACTGATCTTATGCCAAAGCACTCTCTTTTGGACTATTAGCAAAATAAAAGGTTCATATGTTTCAATATCTATGGTCTTGTTAAAGACATTGGGCTGAAATATGCTGGAGTTAGATATAGCCATAATATTTTCATATGGGATCCTTCAAAAAGTGCATGGGCTTCAGAAAATGAAATAACCAACTTAGTAATGGTGGGAGCTTAGAAGGAGAATATGGTTAATGTAATTAGAAAGAGTTTCAATCAAGGAACAAGTTCATCATACAAGTGTTCTTCCACAGAAAAAGCACTTTCCATGAATGACTTTTGCTGCCCTGGCATCTTGATCTTCATGCAAAATTAACTAAGACTCATCAAAATTACATGGCCTATAAACTAAGCTGCTTCAGTTTAGTGTCAGCCAGAAGAAATACTGGAGTGTGACCATGGCACTTGGTAATAAGCTATCATTTTAAAAGAATAGGTGGGGAAATCTGTGGTGCTGAGGAAATAAAAAGCAATTAAAACCTATATATACAAGAGGAATCACAAGAAGAAATGAGACTTCACATGAATGGCAGAGAAATCCACAGAAATAATTGAAGGAAGAAACGTGATTCTAACCTTTAAAAATATTTAAAAAATAATATACCTGAAATATCATCAAACCCCAAACCTATAAACAAATCTATATTCACAGACCTTCATGTCTGTCTTCACAGTGCTCTTTAAACATCCAAAGCATCAATCTGGTGGCCTAAGGAGGACCCAAGAGATGATGTGAGATTAAGTTACAACCACAGGGAAAAGAATGCTAAAATTTCCATATCCTTTTTTCTTTCTGGATTACACTTTGGATTACATATAATTTATAATGTAGTATAACACCAGGGAAATGCTTCAAGAAATTATACTCTGAAAAGCCTCTTTATAGCTGACACAAATCTATTTAGTGAGCATGTTTATCAGATTTACTTATGTTCTTGTGCAACTCAAAGGTGTTGATAGATGTAATGCAGCTGCCAAGATCCAACTACTTGCTTGTTGCTACTGTAGCATGTATGGATCTGGCTGGTAAAATGGGAATGGCTGATTGATCAATTATCAGATTTTCTTTTTTTTTTAATGCGAAAATTTTTGAATATATCGTTACTTATGGGATCATCTGCAAACAGTAGTCCCAAACCATCAAATTCTGATGGTGCTCCACTTCTGTCATCTGGCAACTTTCAGACAAATTCTGTGGAAAATCCAGTGAAAGGCAAGTTATAAATCCCCAGCTGATGCTTGTTAAGTGTCATGTGGCATTTGCAGGAGTTATGGATGTAAATCATTCATAATCCAGTATCAAACTGAAAAGAGCAAATGAGTTTGTCTCTGTGGTTAAAAAGAATAAGGTATTGATTACCATAACAAATTAACAACTTGAAACCTGATATATGTCCTCTGAGTGCTGAGAGCTGCGAACTGGAACAGTCATGTATTACACATTAGCCTCATGAGATTTAAAAGCAATTGTGCTACAAGAATAGCTAGTTACTAAAAGAGTTCTGTAAAAATTATTTTAATGGCATTTTCTGCAGTGCTAGAACAATTACCAACTTGCAATCTAACTAATAGCTTTTCATTAACTAAGATAGTTGAGCAAGAACCTGTCTTCGCAGATTTGTTGTGAAAAATGATGCTGGGTGTATTTTCAGTGGCAGGCAGACAACGGGAACTATTGAAGGATGGAAGAGGGAGATAAAAAGCACTTGGCACTTCCAGAGGCTTTTACACTGAGATGGTTAGATGTTGGCTTTGGGTGAGACCGGATTTGCTCTATGGAGTAGAAACTTACAGGGAAAATGAACCTAGAAAATCTGTGTGTGTGTTGGGGAAAGAGGTTAGGTTAAAGCCCTACAGATGAAACATTTATGGATGCTTGTTTTTGCTTTGCATTTTCTCTGCTTTCCTCCCCCCATTGCAATGAATGAGATTCCACCAGCTGATTTAATAAGATAACCGTGTGAAAGTGCACCAGTTTGAAATGATATCCAGCTCTAGCCAGCAAGCTGCTTTCAGGATAATGCTTCCAACTAATAGAAGCCTGGAAACTATGAGGGAACAGCGTGAATATTCATTCACAGTTTTAAGGAACTTCTCTTTGACTGTACTAACACTTACTCCCTTTCTTGTTTACTCAAATGTTTTTGTAAAGTAGTTTGCTGGCAACAGTGTTCATGGAAATTGAAAATCATAGCAAATACTACAAATGATGATAGATTTCTTTTTTCAGATCCATAGCAAGGCTTGCAAGGAAAGCCATGTATTACATTCAGAGTTACAGAACAAAAACATATCATTTTATTATTTTGCAAACCAAAATGCTTTTAGCTGAACATGCTCAAAACTGGCAAGATATATTTTGCTGATCAGCTAAGGGATAAAAATCCTCTGCAGGGGATATTGAGACTACCTCACACTGCAGATATTGTGGTATGCTACTGCACAATTTGAAGACAGAAAAATATATGGTTTTGAATGTTTGATTGTTGAACTGTATGTTTGTGTTGAACTGTTTTGCTGGCCTTATGAGGGATATAAAGATCCTTTTTGCTTTTTTGGGTGTTGAAAGAAACAATTGATGGGCCTATGAAGACAAAGAATCTTCCATAAGCCAAAGGAGAGATGTTTTAGATTGACAGATTAAATGAAAGTCATTTTGGCCATCCTTTCATGCTGAAGTGCTGAACTTTGACCAGGAGGAGGGAGGTAGTTCTAGGTGTTTGAAGGCAAAAGTTGAGATTAGTGTTTAATCCATGAGGAACAAAGTAATGTACTACTGCCAATGGCAAAACTGATTTTTTTGGTGAGTTCTGGGGGAAAGCAGGACATGATGGGGCTGGGGAAGCTTGGGGATCCTTGGCTAGGTGGAATTTATCTTTCCCTTTCTCCTTGACAAATCTCCTGAACTCCTCATCTGATCTGACCTTGCTTGGGTGGAATGTCTAATGCTAGAATAAATTGTTGTCATGTTGAAGTTGACAATGTGTGTTGATCATCTTTCATATAATATTAATATAAAAATTACATAAAACCTCACTGGGAATCATTGAACATATTGAAGATGACTGTAGCAATGTGCAGACATCTAGGAACACTTGGGAGAGCTGTTCCTGTGGTTTTAAGAAACTTAAATGCCCTGAAGTGTTATTTATTTGGTGACATAAGACAAATTGTTCTATGAGGACTAGTTGATTGCACCTTAAAAATAATTTAAAGCCTCTCTCTGGGTGTCCTGCTCGATTTTGATATAGTACTCTAAATAAGAATCTTGGCTGCCTGGGATGTGTAACATTTAAAGAACCAATTATCATTATACAACTCTGGCAAAGTTTCCCATCATCATTGTTGCTTCTTCACTTTGTTATCTTGTATTTTGTATCTTTCCTCATACTTTATCTGTTATAGATCTGTTTCTCATGTTAATTAAAGTCAGTTTAGTTCTCAGTGTGTGGAAGTATTTAGCAATGTATTTGCTGGAGGGCTGATGGGCCAATGAGGCTGCTATATCCTTCTCTTCTTGGCTGGACCACCACACCAGGGGTACAAGTGGGAAATAGGAAATGGCTTCTCTACTGCTGGCTTTTATCCATAGATGGTCCAGTCCCACTTGAGACTGCCAGAACTTTGTCAGCTGACTTCAGCTGAATTTGCTTCTACCCTTACAGGGACAGCATCACATGCTGTCCTAGTGCATAGAGTAATAACTAATATTGTTTCCTGTGGCTAATCCTCAATCAAAAAAGTTGCTCAAATTGTATGAAATGTTCTTTTTCACTACTGTTCACAATTGGAAATAAGGGTTTGAACAGATCAGATCAATGTAAGCGCTTCTTTTGTACTTAGAATTGACTTGGAAAGACAAGCAAGCGAGATTTTGGCACAGTAATGTTCACATTCATACCAATCTCATAAGCTACAAGGGGAAAGTGTGTTTTGGGTTTTTTGTTTGTTTGTTTTAATTTTGTTTGGTTTTTTGTTTTGGTTTGGTTTTGTTGTTGTTGTGTTGTTTTGTTTTTTTTTTTTTGTAAGGAGATCACCTTGCTTTATTTTCTCCATATAACCTGGGGCTACTGCAGAGTGGATGAGGTTTTGGCTGTAGCATTAGTATCCACACAGCATAATGATCCAGTTGTGCACGGTGAATCCCTCATTTGGTGCTGCAGCCTTTGTAGATTATGCTGCTGGTTGGTGAAGTTGCCTTCCCTGTGGGAATCAAAGCACCCACTCATTTCCACTTCTGGTGAGGAAATTAATATCCTATTCATGTAGCTCTATATTGCTTTTAATTGGTTTAGTATTAAACTACCAACTGCCTGAATGAAATGTTGTGGGGAAGATCATTTCTAGAAGGCAGTTTGTCTCTGGACAATTATAGAGTGTTTATTTCTGTGTTACTGAATCACAGAAGGGAATATCTCATGTAGAAAACTGTATTTTCAGCTAAATTAATGATCCTTTAATAAAACAATGAGCATTTTTTTTCTTAAATAGAATTACTGACAAAAATGGTAACACCAACTCGCGTGGTAACTCATCTGTCCAATAAAAAAGTGAGTAAATATTTATGAACTGCACATCAGGAGCAATCGGGGAGAGCTGGCAGCATAAAACATACAAACAATATTTTTTAACTTTATGAACCCCTTTAATAACTCTTTAGTACAGAGGCTGTTTGGGTCAGAAAGCCCTTGGAGGTGGAGTTCTCTCCTCATATCCACTTCAGAGATGTCAGCCAGCTCTCTTCCCCTGAACTTTGGGCTGGAAGGCCAAATGGAAAAGGGTCTGCCAGCTGCTGTGGAGTTATGCTGGAGGGGTGGCCTTACCTAATGACAGAGTTGATGTGGAAGTGCCAAACCCATGGGTTTGGTGAGGTGTGCAGCTGACAGTCTTGATGGAGTGCGAAGGAGTTACAGAACTATGAATGAGGACGAAAGATCCCAGGATTTTCCTCCCAGTACTTCTTTTCTTTCTACTCTCTACTAAGGAAGGGAACATCTCTATTTCCTGAAATATGGATGGAATGATAAAAAGGATAAAGCAAATTCCATTGCACCTTATCCATGACTCCACCAAGATCTCACGAGGTAGTCAGATACCTGATATAATTGGTGTGCTACTGGATCAAACTGTTCCATGAATACCTCTGGTGCTGCAGTAAATTACACGAGGAATTCAGTCAATGATATTCTGGTCAGAGATAGTGAAATACTTGTCCCTCAGTATGCTATCAGGATATAATTCTGCTGCTCAAGGTGTAAAGCTGCTGCTCAGATCATCTGTAGGTATTAGACATCCCAAGGCTTGTTTTGTAAAGTGTGGGATATCTTGTAATCCTTGACATGTCTCAACGTAGGTACACGCGTCCTGGGAAACTAAGTCCACCCACAGTGTTTTCAATTCTGAGGCAGAAGAAATACATTAATGTTATGTATTTAGGAGGGATCTTGACATAATCCGCTAAAATGACTGGGATTTACAGGTCTGTGTATCTCACCTTGATACCACTATAGTGATCCCAGTAATGTATGGTTGATAAATCATTGTCTCCAGAAAAGCATCCAGTTTTGATTTAAAGACCTCTAGAATCCAATAACATCTCTCACCACTTATTTTACTGGTTAATATTTTCACTATTAAACCATGTCCCTAATTCCCGATCAGCCTCGGCTTCCAACCATTGTTTCTTGACATGCTTTTCTCTGGTGGATTAAACAGTCCCCTCCCACCTGGAAAAGCTTCCCCCAGAGGTCCTTAGATACTGTAATCCAGTGATGTCTGAGTCTTCTTCCTGGCAATTTTTAAAATGCCTTGTGGCACAGTGTTATCTCCAGCCCTGGAATAATTTTTGCAGTTCTTTTCTGAGACTTATGCATTTTCAAAATCCATTTCAAAGATTTTGCAGGCTCGATGGGATATATAGTGAGGGGAGACTAATACATAAAGACATACTATACAAGTGATATATTTTGGACTGATTTCATTGTAACTACTACATGGAATAAAATGTAGATGTAGCTTTTTGCATATTAGATAATATTTAAAAATAAGTTCTCCACCCATGTATCTGAAGCAAATGTTAACTTGTATGACTTGAAAAGATGCATTTCATCAGAACAATGCTAATGACATTTTTGCTTTTGTAACCAACCCCCAAAACACGGAGAAGTTTTTGTGGTCTGACTAAAAATATATTTACTTTTCCTTTTGGCAAAATGCATTACAGGAAACTCTTTCAGGCTGACCATGAAATTTTGTGAAGCAAACAGTTTTGTTTAAAAAATAGTAATGCAATTTTACACTTCTTAAGTTTTTCTCCATTTTCTACTGCAACTAATTGTAGGGTTGGACTGAATAATTTGTAAATGGACATGCACATCAGTTGATAGATAAGATTTCTTACAGTGAACAAAGGAAGTTTGTGCAAATGAATACATAGTCTGGTATGAAAGGCTGCTTTGAAGCCACAGCTCCTCTAAAGGAGGGTGTAGAAAGGATCCTGGGGCATGATAGGGACAGGGGGCATCTCCCAGTGCTCTGTCCAGGGAGTGCAAAAGGAGCTGTCTTTGGTTTGAGTCTGAAGACAATTAAAGCTAGCAAGGGGAGAGGGAAAGAGATTGGGAGCAGAAAAAGGAGGAAGAAAAGGGAAGGGAAAACAGCCCTGAGCAGCTCAGCAAAAAGAAAAGGTTAAAAGAACCCCAACATTCAGAGGCTGAAAAACTGTAGTTTGAGCTGTGTTAGGCACTGGGAATGTCCATTGAGGAAGAGAGGAAGCAGACTCACCAGGCAAGGAGAGGGGTTTCAGTGAAGCTTTGGGTGGGCATGGGGCTTTGGTGGGGCTCAGGAGGGCACAGAATCTGGGAAAAGGGTTTGAGGAGAGTTCCCATCAGGGCCTGGGCTACATGGGGGTATGGCAACAGTTGGGAAAGGAGGGATGGGATAGGGCAGGGGACAGAAGGCTGAAAGGAGGATTGAGATTCAGTGGGACTGGGTCTGATGATCAGACAGGCTTAAGTGTAAGGAGGGAGTCAGAGTGTGGCGGCAGAAGAGACCGAATGTGGCACTTTGTGCCATGGTCTAATAGATGAGGTGGTGTTGGATCAAAGGTTGGACTCAATGGTCTCAGAGGTCTTTTCCAACCTAGCTGATTCTGTGATTCTGTGAAATCACAGATCTCCATGAATTCAGTGTGGCAAATGCATGACTGTTATGAACACCTACTGCCATCACATGCTCCGTGAATCACTGCCTCTGGTTTCAACTGTGACACTTGCATATGTCAGGCCAGGGCATGTCATGTCACACCAGCAAGGGGTAAAAAAGACACTATTAGGGAGAACGTAACTCAGTTTAAGTGACTTGACTGATACTGTGTCAAAACTCCAGTAGAAGTGGACACTGACAAATCCAGTTCTTCTCTGGACAGGCTTGTATGCACTCAACTATGTTGAGGGCAGTGAGTTCCACAACAAGGAGAAAGCTCATTTTAGATTTTGGGAACACTAAAGACCCAGCAGATTGTAAGTACTCAAAGCTGTGAAGCCCCATCATTATGCCGGCGGTGTTTCTAGGGCACTGGCTGAGTGGTGACTGCCTCTGCTACAGCATTTTGTGTCACCCTCTTTCCTGTGCTTCCCTTTTCCCATTGATTTGATAGATCCAGTCATTATCATCTTATTTCCTAGACAAGGTGTAGCTTGCAGAGGACAAGATTGCTTCTTCAACTGCACTTTGCCCTGGGTATGATAGACTGGCACTGACTCCTGCTGGGAAGAGTGGGTAAAGTGGTTTAGAGAATTGCCATCCAGAAAGGAACCCGTGATTGCATTACTCCCCTTCAAACCATCCTCCACGCTCCCCAACCAGCTGCTGTTGCCTAACTGGGTCCAGATGGTTTCATCTCAGCTTGATGTTTTTTCCTAGTGTGCATTTATAATGCCATCAGCCCATGCAGCAGCCAACTGTTGTGATTGGGCAATGTTACTGCCATTACCTTCCTAGGCTTGGCAGCATGATGGTTATGTTTTGTCTCAAGTTAGATTGCACATTTCTTAGGGTTTTTCCCTGTGCACTTGCAGTGGGTCATTGAAATTATGCTCCGTTTCTGCCTACAGCCTGTTTGTCCATAAAGTAAGCCATGGTGGGAGAGACAGGACAGGGAGCAAATTAGTACTGGGTTTGCTGTACTGCCCCCTCCTTGAAGAGCAGGGACTTGTGGGTGAAGCTGGAGCAGGCAGGAGGTAACTGGGAGAGAAGAAAGTAACTGGAAGTTGAGGTAGAAAAGGAAAGGACTGTTTTATTTGAGTTTTGAAAAATATATGTACTTAGTGGATTTAATCTAATCATGTCCCTCCTGTGGCTTCCTTCCTCTAAGAGGATCTCTTGCACTGTCCTAAATTGGATGATGAACCCCTCTGGGGGAGCAATAAAAAGTCAGATTTCTTCTATGGCAACAGGGATGTGAAAACGTGAGTCTGCCTTCCTCCCTATGAGCAACCAGTGGGGAAATGTGCAGGAACACAGGAAAGGCTGGGAACTACAGCACTCTGTTTATCTGGCTCTAAGCCTTCCTGCTGCAGTGATCTCAAATCAAGGAACACATTTGCTTGATTATGGCCTTGTTAATTATTTATTTGGCATTTATTAAAATCCTAAACTGTGCTTAGAAAATACCCACTGATTAATGATCACTCATTAGTGAACAAGGAAGCTTGAAGGATGGCTCAGTTACTTTTGGCAGGAGTAACAGAGGTTTTATCTTTTTACGAGTGTCCTGGTGGAAACGACAAGACTGTTTTTGATGCTGTGGGAGTTACCTCAAGTAAGGAATTTTTGGGCAAGGGTATGAAGCCTGTGGCTACCCTTTGTGGTTGCTCCTACTTCCTTCAGGGGCAATGCAGCTTGTTGTCAAGGGTTGCCTAGGCAGCCCACATCAGTTTAGCAAGTCACTGGGGGTACTTCTGTGGCTTGATCCTGACTTGTACCACACACGTAGAGAGCTTTTAGGCCACGCAAGCACCATACACTTCTGGTATTTGAACTGTGGCCCTTTAGTGGGCACAGATGGGAGAGATCCCTGCTGGATAGTACTTACAAGGTGCTCTGCCAGAGGAATATGCTTTTTCTTTTCAGAGAATTAAGTGGGCTGCTGATTTTGTTTGTGTTACCCTGCTGAGTGATGGTAGGACATCTACTGTATCACCCTTCATTCCCTGCACCCCATCCTTTCCCCAAAGAAGGGCACAGATGATCTTGTTTTGAATGCAGATGTGTGTGGAAGTATTGCCAGGGAAAACAGTTTTCAAAGTTATCCAGAAAAACTAAAAGTGAGACAGGATAGATATGCTGACATACCTTGATTGCACTAAAACGGGTGAGGAAACCCTCAACATCTGGGAAAACTGGAATATCAGACTTAATTTCCAAATAAAGGTGTGCTATATGTATTCATTGCATGTGTTTGGGAAGCACAGTAGTACAAGTTGCATCCTGTTAAAATAATTGATGTTTTTCTGTTAAAATAATTGACTTTTTCTACAGAATGCTGAACTGTAATATTCCCCCCTTCCCATAGAGAACATTGCATGGAGCAGTAGGCATTCCTTTGAGCATCACTTGGACAGAAAAGCTCTTTCAAAGAAAATACAAAGAAGAGGGAAAAACTCACTCTGCCTCAGCCTTCTCATAGGCAGCCACTAAACCAGCCTTCAAGGAGACTTCTGAGACTGACTGACAGAAGGTCACCTTTGGGCATAGTAGCTGCACAAAGCTGGCTCCTGATTGTAGCAGATATCTGTTGGAAAAAGATATTTTTCTTTCTGTGCAGGGAAGGAAGATGAGTGAAAAACCAGTGAAATGATCCTTGGGAGTGATGATTTATGCAGGGTTTGGGAAGTTGGAGAAAGCTGGGTGTAAGTTTGGTCTCTGGCACATTTTGAATATCTCTCAGAATTACACCTGCAATAGCTGCAGAGCACGTTCCCTCTCCCAGGGTAGCTGTGTGTCGGTAGAGGGTGGTCTATCACCAGCACGGCAAATCTACTGTCACCAGTCCCAACAGCCCCTGTGGGTGGAAGGAGAGGGGCCCTGCTATCTCAGTGATGTCTGGGGATTTCTGCATTGTGTTCCCTTTTGTTTGTGTCCATTTTTTTTCAGTGTTGTGACATCAAAGGGAAAGGTCAGGGCTGTTTTCTTGATCACTAATAATGACAGATACTTGACAGGTTTGTAGATTGGCTATGATGTCTGTGGTCCAGCTGTATGATGAGAGAGTCCCTAAATCTCACCCTGACATGAGCCACATATTTTTAAGGCATGTGATACAATTTCTTTTCACCCAAGTGTAAACCCTCATCTCACTCACATTAGTTTCTGACACCATTTCTTACAAGTCCATGGTTGCTGCAGGACTCTGTTGGGTCTGGCCAGCAAAGATAAGCACAAATGAATTGATGCTATGTGGTGTGACTTTGGCATTCATGTGCTTAGAACCTTCCATTCCCCACTTAACCAATGCCATATTGATTGAAGGCTTGAGGTCAATTATGATCAATAATGACACCCAAAATTTTCTTACCATGGTCCCATTTCTGACTGACAAGAGTCTGACAGATACGAGGCCTGCCTAAGCCTACATTTGCAATGTATATAAGGAAATGGTGCTTATTTTTTGATTTTGTGAGTCTAGTAGGTTTGTGTTATGACTTGTGCCAGACATTCTCATGGAGCAGATCATCCTGAGTGCCATCACACATGTAGGAAAATCAGGGGATCAGGCCCAGCCAATATGGGTTTATGAAAGGCAGTTCCTGCATGACCAACCCGATTTTCTTCTATGACAAGGTGACCCACTTGGTGGATGAGGGAAAAGCTGTAGATGTTTTCTATCTAGACTTTAGTAAATTTTTTCCCACAGCATTCTCCTGGAGAAACTGGCTGCTCGTGAGTTGGATGGGTGTACTCTTTGCTGAGTAAAAAACTGACTGTAAGGCTGGGCCCAGAGAGTGGTGGGGAATGGCGTTACAGCCAGCTGGTGGCCAGTCACAAGTGGTGTTCTTCAGCGCTCAGTGTTGGGGCTGGTTCTGCTTAACATCTTTATCAATGATTTGGATGAGGGGATTGAGTGCACCCTCAGTAAATTCACAGGTGACACCAAGTTAGGTGGGAGTGTGGATGTATTGGAGGGAAGAAGGGGTCTGCAGAGGGATCTTGACAGATTGGATTGATGGACTGAGAAGAACTGCATGAGATTAAATAAAGCAAAGTGCTGGGTCCTGCATTTGGGTCGCAACAACACCATGCAACACTCCAGGCTCGGGGAAGGGAGGCTTTAGAGTTGCCCAGCAGAAAGGGACCTGGGGATGCTGGTTGACAGCCAGCTGGATATGAGGCAGCAGTGTGACCAGGAGTCCAAGAAGGCCGGTGGCATCCCAGCCTGTATCAAAAGTGGTTTGGCCGGCAGGACCAGGGCAGTGATTGTCCTGCTGTACTCACCACTGGTGAGGCTGCATCTCAAGTACTGTGCTCAGTCCTGGCCCCCTCACTTCAAAAAGGATGTGGAAGTGCTGAAGTGTGTCCAGAGAAGGGTAACGAAGCTGATGGAGGGTCTGGAAAACATGTCCTGTGAGGGGTGGCTGAGGGAGCTGGGGTTCTTTAGTCTGGAGAAAAGTACACTTAGGGGGGACCCCACTGTTCTCTACACCTACCTGAAAGGAGGTTGTGGCAAGGTGGGGGTTGATGTCTTCAGCCATGTCTCAGGCGAAAGGATAAGAGGAAATAGTCTTATGTTGTGCCAGGAGAGGTTCAGATTAGATATCGTAAAACTTTTTTTCCCTGAAAGAATGGTCAAGCATTGGAATAAGTTGCCCAGGGAGGTGGTGGAGTCACCATCTCTGGAAGTGTTCAAGAGGTGTCTGGATGTGGCACTAGGGGATATGATTTAGGGGTGATTATGATTGGGCTAGGTTGGACTAGATGATCTGGAAGGTCTCTTCCAAGCTGGATGATTCTGTGATGCTACAATTCTGTTTAGAGTTCTTGGGGTATTTGCTTGTCTATAGGAGAGTCTGAGATTCTGTGTGGTACAGCTGAGAGAGGCTGCTTGCTGGGAAAGCTCCCAGTATCCATTGTCTTACAGATGTTGCATTTACTTGCTTATGCAATGATGCTTCTAGTAGCTTAAGGTAGGGTAAGAGCCTTTGGCATGGATATGAAAATAGCAGGTGGGCTGCTCTCAGCCAGCACAAAAGGAAATACATAAATACAAAAGGAAATATCTTTGAGAGACGCCATTTTCCAGCTCCTAATTCCTACAGGAGTCCAAATTCAGCAGGATGGATCCTGGCTTACTCCAAACCTTACTCCATCATTGAGTTAGTAGTAGCATGTTGCCTCTTTGAGGAAAAGCCCTTCCTAGCTCCCATTATATATTCACCATGACTGTGCCACATCTGAATGCTGTAAACCACTGGACTACTGGATTAAAGCTGGCAGAGCCACCACTTTGCTTTCTGTGAAAGCTGCTCTGACTGGTGTGCTCTGAGGCAAGACATGACTGACTATGATTGACTGCAGTACTTCAGATGAGGTACACACCAACCCATCAAGGCTCAGACGAGGTACACACCAACCCATCAAGGCTTTTGTGTGTCAACATTGAAAGACAAATCCCAAGAGCACTTCACTATTAGATCCTTTTGGGTCTCAAACTAGCAGGTCTTCTGGGAGTGAGGACTAGGTGGACCTGAAATTTAGTCTTGGATGCTCATCTCGTGAGCATTTGACCCCATGATGGGAGGTCCCTGGAGGAGCCATTCTCCACAGGACATCATACCTGTGGGAGCTTTTCAGGTTGTGAGTGTGGCAGTAATTGTCCTGGAAGCGCTCCAGTACCAGTCACTTTGCTCAGCTAAGGATTGAGCCCTGTGTTTATACAGTCAGCAACTTCAGTAGAGTTTAATGAAGTTGGAACTGCCTTTTAATTTTCTTCAGTAGTCGGGCTAGAGTTACGATTATAATTTGGACCTGATTCTGAAAAGAATCTTAGGTCTTTGTGATCAGGCACATGATTTAATTCAGTTGAATTTAATTTTGACACCGGCAAGATTCTCATTTAAAGTGCACATTTCCAAGTGTATAAATCTATAGAAACGACACTGGCTCAAAACCTTTACCAGGCAGGCTGTCATAACTAATGCCTATTAGTTAAATTAATGTAACAACGTGCACTTTTAGTACTTAGGAAAGAATCAGCTCCTCACATATAAACCACAAAGACCTGCAAATGGCTATTTAATTAAACTCATTTATTTTCTTTCAGATGCTTTCTCTAAAATTTCTTTCTTTCCTTGGGTAAGGTGTTCGTACGAGACACTGTGAATTTAAAATACTAAAATCAAGGAAAGGCCAAGTTATGGCATAATGAGTATATTAGAGCTTACCTGCTACTCTGTTCTAAGTGAAAGTCTATTTCTAGTATAAAATGCAGAAGAAATTGAATTCATTTGAAAGCGTTTCTGTGGTGAAAGGTGAACACAAAATCTTCGCTGGATACTGATATGTGTGAGTAGCAAGTGGGAAACGTTCTTGAAATCACTTTTTGAATTATCTGTAAGTTCTGTGAATTGCTATGTTATGTCAAAGCATCTTAATTTTATTTTTGGAAATCTGTCCATTTTGCTTCACAGTAGTCTTCAAATGCTCTTTGTTTTTATGTGCTCAAGGAAGCCCCAGAAAATACAGGAAAACTGGGATGTGTTTGGAGTTTATATGACTTATTGCAGGTACCTCCAGCCACTGGAGCGCTGTGAACTTCTGGTTTCTGCCACTTAAATTCCCTGATGCACAAGAATAAGAGCTCTATACTTCCATGCTGTGGTCTTGGTTGAAGAACAGTGTCTGGAGCTAACTACAATGCTGTTTGATGATTAATGAAAAAGTGATTTTGTCAGAGAAGTCAGAGCGGATACATCTACTGTAGATTTTTAGTGCTCTGAATTATTAATAACCAATTAGCAGCAAGTATTTAACACGTTTAATAAGGGCTACTATGGCCACCATTTTGCATTTCCTCAAAACTATAAAAAATGTTTCTTTACATAAAGATTAGAAGATCAGCTTTGGGTGAGAAACAGAAGTCTGTAACCATAAATAAATATGTAGCATGTCCATTGTGGGTTTTACAAGTGTGCTAAGTACATTGAGTTAATTGGTAATTAATTCAGGGTAAAGTCTACAGATAGTCTAAACATATTGATTGCCAACTCCTCCTTTTCCTGGAACAGAATTACTGTGCAATGCTGAACTGAATTAAAATAAAAGAGCACTACAAAATATCATTGCTGCTGCAGACTGAAGATATTTTTATGGCATGGCATACTACTGGAATAGAGCAGTAGTCATCAACCACTGTTTGGAGCATGAAGCACATTTTGTGTTCTAGAAGTCAGGAAGCTGTGTAGAGAGTACACATAGTTAAAGAAGAAAGGGTCACCATAAAACTGTGATTTTATTATAATTATAAATGGCTATGGCCAAAATAAACCCTCCATATCTGTTAAAGGACTGATTTTCAGAAAGAAAAAGAAATAAACTGGCTACAGAGCACATGAACTCTGAATAGTAGAGGTCTAAGCTGGGGCATTAGAAACTGCAAATAGAGACCAATGAATGCTTTGTGAAACTACAAATGCCAGAGGAGGCATAAAGTAGTGCTCCAAGAAATCATACATTATCCTGTGATGTTTTCAGGAAGAGTGAGTATTTGGCATTTTCCTTGTAAATGGACTTGGAACTATTTGTGGCTCAGCTCAATAAAATGTAGGCTGATGAAAATTATAGTTTATGGTGTCCTTCATTTTACATGAAGGTGATTGTATTCTTTGGTGCATTGAATCATATACAAGTCTAATGCAATTCAGTCACAAAAGGTGACACTTGTCTCACTTAATTTTATAAGCCCACAAAGCAGAAGTCTACATCTGATCTGGTTGTCTGGCCTCCTTTATGACTGTGGAGACAACAGAGAGTCTGGAGGTGCTTCTAGAGAATGATTCATCTGTTCTATTTCAGACACCTATTTGAGGAGGAGATGAATTATGCCCCAGGAGCACCTATTTCTCCTTGACTGTGGAGTTAGACAACCAGCTCAGATGAAGATGTCGGTGCTATAATAGCCTAAGACCAAGAAAAACGAATCCCGTGTGAGATGACACACATTAAGATCATGTGCACCCCAGCCATGGCACACATCCAAAAGCCTCTTGCTCTGCAGCTCTAACACACATGCTTGCATAGTCAGCTGGGTCTCTGCTTCCCCTGGCACCACCTCACTTTCCATTGTGGGTTTCAAATACAGAACTCCACGGGCACCAATGACCATAAGTCCACTGACTTGAGAAGGTCCAGCCCACTCCTAGGGTGTTTCCTTCCAGGGATCCCGAGGCTGGATCCCTTCCAGCCTACAGTGAAAGCAGAAGGGACTTCCTGCACCTCTGCAGGTGATGGTTAAATCGTTGTGGGCACTTCACAGTGCTTTTGTGTTGCCACAATTTTCAGAGCTATCCACTGGCCCAAATTATCCCATATTGAGTAGCTGTCACCATCCTGAAACAGCATTTGTAAAGTGTTTTGATGTAGCAGGATTTTGGAAAGGTCTGTGGGCAACAGTAAATAAAATAACAAACAAAACAGAACTTGGCTGCCTGACTTTTCAAAATATCCTGCTAAGACATATGAAATATTGTCTCTTGCACAGCCCTGCTCCTCAGAGAAATCGAAAAAGGAGTTCATTTTCATACTCAGTGTGTACTTTTGCTGCTTGAGATATTTCTTTCTGCTTCTCATTAATGCTCTTTTCAATCCCACAGGGAGAGTGCTAGGTAAAGTGACCAAGAAAAGCTTTCTTGATGCTTTTCCCAACTTCATGAAATATTAATGCTTATTGTATTTGAGCCTTTTGTTTATTTAATATTTGCCCAGGGACAGTATAAGCTGTCCATATTGCTTTCAATCAGAATTACTAATGTAGGAAAAGGGAACACTATAACTTAATACCTACCGTATTAATATTTTTCATACAACAACAAGACAAACAGAAATAGTCCAATCTTGTTACAGATCATTCTTATTTATATGTGCATTGAAGATGAAAGGGTGAATGTTGTTCAATACATGTTTTCTTTCTTTGGCTACTGGGATCCATGGATACGTTTTTTAAGACAAAAGCTGGAGTTAGGTGTCTACAACGAAGGGCTGAAACATCATTCTGAGTACATGGTCCTTCATCCATGTAGAAGAGCAAGTGGGAGAATACTCTGCAGTCTTCTGGCTCCTCAAGCATCTTCACAGCATGTGCTCTCCCAGACTGTGTGATGCTCTGGGAATGAACATGGCACTGGGTTCTATGAAAGGCCCACAGCAGAAACAGTAGGGTTTCAGCTCCAGCTCTGGTTTCCATTTCTCAGCGAAGATGAAAGATATCAACAAAATCCTATGCTGCTGGCCTCCTGGAAGAGTTGGTATCTGCACTTTTTCCTGCCTACACTGGCACTGACAATGAGTGATTCACAAGTACATGTTCAATTGATCTAACTCGGGCCAGGAAGAAGCCTGATCCCTTCTGTCCTGAAGGGAGATCCCATTTCTAAGGGGAGGACCTTGGAAAACACAAGGCCAAGGACAGGATGGTGTCATGGATGCTTATCCCTCCATCAAATGTCCCTTGTAGGTGAGGATGGTGAAAGAGATGCATGAGAGCAATGGGTGGCAATTAAGTAGCCTGATTTTTCAGAAATCTTGGGCTTTCAGGAGATTACTTCAACCTTTGGAGTAATTGGAAGTAATGATCTTCAGTACTTTGGGCACTGAAAAGCCAGCTCAACTCATCCTGAGGCCAACATTAAAGTTAGATGCCGACTCTAAGAGGATATGCTGTCTTTTACTATCTTCTTTCATCCCAGTGGTATGCACATCCTGATCTACTGCACTTGGAAAAATGTCTGTCATAAAAGAAAGCTTTGGAATTAATTCTGAATGAATGCAATGACAGGGATTCCCATCCCTGGTAAATTCTTACCCCCAATCATGCTTCTAGGCAAGAGGTTTTTTTCTATATATAAAACTTTGAAACTTCCCATGTTTTGGGTGTTGTAATATTAGTGTTACTATTAGTAATAACAACAACAATAATAGACTAATACTGTCTGAGCGAAATATGTCACTGTGATCGAGGCTTTTTACTTTATGATATAAATTTGTATACAGTCCTCATCTGTTTTCCCCAAATAGATGCTGAGCTTGAATATGTGGGCCAGTAAACTTGCACAGTTTCTCCAGCTGCCTTGGCAAAAATATTACCTGTGGGAGCCAATGAAACATTTATTACACGTTGCTCCTACTGTGCCCACAATGACATTTCTTCAAATGTGGCTGTGCAGAGATTGAAGATATACCTATTGGTTCAGTTTGTCACAGTATTATTATAGATTAGATTATCTTGTGCTACGTGAAGTGGGTAAGAGTCTGGTAAGTGTTTAATTTTTGAAAAGTTGCTGAATAGTGTATACTTGCATTTTCATTGCTGGCTGGGGCTGGTGCTCTCTATCTTGTCTGTGTCTCTCTATCATGTAGTGGATGGCCTGGGACCCACAGGCTTAGTTAAGAGAAGCAAAAAGGGTTTTCAGTGCACAAACTCTCTGGAAGTGTATGTTTTTAAAACTGTGTGCTATAAAAAATAATAATAATAATAATGGCCAGTCTTCGCGAACGAAGATTTTGGGAAAGGTCTTTTACCTTTCCAGCCTGCGCAATGGATTTTTTAGGTGAGACACAGCATGCGCTGAACTGAGCCCACCCTTTAATCCTAAGGTTCATCTGCCGGGGCCAAGCAAGCTTGGACAATGGCAGTGAGGTCCTCAGGACGTAGGTTTGTTTAGAGTGACCTTCTCATAGATGGATGGCCTCACAGGGCTAATGAGCTCCATCTGCCCAGGGGGACCGGGGAATTGAACCTGGGTTGCAGCAATGAGAGTCCTGCATGCTAACCACTAGGCCACCAGGGGTCCCAAAACTGTGTGCTATAAAAGTGTGCTAAAACACTAGTAAGGTGCTGTACATTTTTTTTTGGTTCTTGTTGTTTGTTGTTTTTTTTTTTTAAGAGTGATTCATATTCTTAAGCAAACAAAGGAAGAAAAAGTTAAAAAGAGTAAAATCTAAGATTGTATGAATTCAATGGGAAGGAACATGCACTGTATAGATGACTGTAACTAGTAGGGATGGGAAAGAAAGTGAAAATCTTCCCAAGAACCTCAGAATCAGGAGTCTATGAAGGGGAGGGCAGTTTCAACAGGCTAGCAGTACCAATATCATTGGTGGGAAAAATCAAATTATTTGTTCAGTAGTACTCTGCTGCTTACACAGGCAAAAGATAGCTGGCCAACCACAGAGCTTGTTGGAACAGTAAAAGGAATTTTTTATTGCATAGACTATACAGTGAGAGAAGCAAATGCATTTCATCCAATTGTCTGTCATTTTGAAAAGGAATAGTTGGGGATAATAAGGAAATTGCAGCAAAATTAAATGAATTCCTTGCGTTTATCTTCATCCCAGTGAACAAGGGGGAAATACCTGCTCTAGAGCTTCTTTTTTTGTAGGTAACAAGAATGAGGAACAATTTAAAAATTAAATTAATCACTAGGGCCAGATGGTATTCATCCATGAGTTTGGAAAGAATTTAAGAGTGGTTCATCTGTAAGCAGAAGTACATGAACTATCATTAAAGCCAGCTACCATAAAGAAGGACTGGAATTTTTCCAGTGTTATAGTTCCCTTATTACAAAGAAATTTTGCTTTACCTCATTACTAGTTAAATTAGTAAGGAAAATAATTAGGGACACGTACAATGCTTAAATGATCACCACAGACAAAACCTGTCTTTTTCCAAATTACTTAGGGGAATAGATGGTGTGGTAGGTAAGGTGAACTTTGGTGTAGCCACTGACAAAACGCTGTGCTGGCAGGTGAGAGGCTAAGTCACTTGCAATGTAGAAACTAATTATGCCAAAGTAATTAGGGAGAACAGGAACAAATCCTCAACTCTGCAACTGGAGGGCATCGTACCGAGTCAGCTCCAAGCTGATTTAATAGCCTGCCGCCACCGAAAACTGGAGAAGTTAAACAATTAGCTCGTGCACTGTGTTCTTGACAGCATGAAGGTGCCTATGTGCCCTCAGGGATTTGAAATAATTTTTACTCTCCATCTGATAAAATACTTCTGAAAAGTAAAGATCAGGGGGAAATAGGTGTCTCTGAGCAAATATTTGGATTTTGGGCTGCAGTTGAGGTTTATGACTGGAAATATTTGCACGTCCTCAGGTCTCCTGCGCAGCAAGGGATGTTGCTGGCCAAAATTTGCCTCCTCCTCTCCCGTTGCTGTACACTCCCTGCAAAGATTTTGATGCAGAGTGCAGGGAGAAAATCATGGAGAATCATGGAGAATGCTGCCCGTCAGGTAAGCTGTGCTTTGTCAGATGCATTTCCAATTCTCTAGGAACCTGTAAGTTCCAGACCTGTGCCTCCTCTTCCCATTTGAGTGGATCCTGAAATCCAGCCAATTTTTGACTGAGGCTTTGGCTCTACTTGCTAGTCACCACTTGCTTTTTCCTGTAGGTTTAGCAGGCTTGGTATCTGCCTACATTTCTGTAGGGAACCTGTAAAGAGCAAAACCCAACAATAACAGAGAAGCAGCTTCATTATGGCTGACCCAGAGATTTGCTCAGTTGGTTAAAGCATGGCGCTAATAATGCCAAGGTTTGATCCCTGTATGAGGCATTAATTAAGAATTGGACTTGATGATCCATGAGGGTTCCTTCCAACTCAGAATATTCTGTGACTGTTTCAAGTGAAAATGGAGATATTACTGAGTATGAATGTACCAGATAGAAAAATCCACTGAATTCCTTCCTCAGGGCTATTGTGACTAATTTTTTTTAAACCCCTTCCCATTTTTTTTCAGCCTTTCAACTGTGCCATAAGGGTTAGGACAAAAGTGCTGTCTCTTGTGTCACATACTCTGTTTTGTTACCCCAGCACGGTGCCTTTGGTGGGGCACAGGTGATGCTGTGGCAGTGCCACGTTCATGAATACTCCTTGGACACTTTGTATTTTCTGAAGAATTGTTCCCTTGCCAGTAAAATGGTGGAGCAGAAGTGGCAGTATGTCTCACTTCCATTTAAATCCCCTCTCGGAGAGGTATCCCTAGTGCTGTGTGTTTGTATTCATGGTCTGTGTTGGGGGGATGGGGCAGAGCACAGATGGCAGTGAGGTGGAGCACTCCATCAGAGCCTGGATGGGCTGTCTCAGTACGGTCCCTGGTGCGTGTCCCCCAGATGGTTTGGCCATCCAAGTCATCTTCTTTCCCAGCTTGTCCTCTGCCTCTGGTCCTAAATACAGCTACCTCTCTGCCCATAGGTGCCAAGGAGAAAGCACATGGGCCTGGAATATCAAGGGATGGCAGTTAGAGGCGTTGTGTTGACTGAGGGGCTGTCCTCTGCCATGTCCCTGGGCTGCCACTGACCTCTGCTGCTGCATCACTTTCCCTGGGCAGCCACAGCAGTGGAAACCCCATCAAGCACACCTCTTTGTACCAATGTCCAACAAGATACCAGGGCCAGCTCTCCTTTTGCTGTCTGTGCTATGGCTCTAGAGGTCATTGTTGACTCAGGTTACCATCATTATTTAAAGGATGGGGGATCGGTGTGGCATAGCCCTGTGCAGAGTGCAGACCAGGGTGATGCTCTATGCTGCATAGACTTTATCAAGAAAGCAAAAGAACACATCAGCTTTCTCCAAATATCTTGATTACAGTCTGCCTTTTAAGGGTGCAGAGCTGTAAACAGACCAGAATTGTTTAGCTGGTTATTGTATATGTTTCTTTACCATGCTATGAAAATTAGCGGCTACAAAATGCGATTATTGTTGTTCGATCATTCTAACATTTTTGCTGTGGCAGGGGCAGGCCTCTGTATGCATTTGAGCCTGGCTGTTTGTCCACATCCTAATTACATGTTCTAATTATAAGTAATTACAGGCGCAGGCATAAGCTGTTTTTCTGCCATAGATGTTCCAACAAGATTCAGACATATTGTCAACATGTTTTAGCAGTTTAATTGTAGAGCTGGAAAGCAAAGAGTTGTGAGCTTTATTCTTAGTCCTGGCACATCCCTCACATCTCCCTCACCCAGCTGTAGCTGTGTAAAGTTGGGGGGTCCAGCCCAAGCTCATCACTGAGGCTCCCTCAGCAACCTAGGAGGAGAGGCAAAGTACCTCTACACTGTGGGTCAGGGGAGTCTGGATACTTAGCTTGGGATAGGCACTGAGCTTTTAGGTAGGCAGCTCTGGTGGGATTAATGTCCCTTGCACCCACAGGTCTGGAGCAATGCTGTTGTGCCTGACCTGTGCATCACTTCTCCTTACCTGCTTGTGCATACACTTCTTGCTGTATCCCAGCTGAGGTCTGCTCACCAGGTGGTCTCATTGACACTAATGGCATCTTAAATTGCCCCTGAGGACATTCCCCTCACCACCCAGCACTCTCCGCTCTTTCCTGCGGATATTTTTCCAAATGCAAAAAAGGTATTTCCAAAGAGAGGAAGAGTTTTGAAATTATCCACAACCTGAATGTGCCTTCCTCCAATGTAAAAATGGCATGTCAGAATATTTATTCTGATCAAAAAATGTGGAAAAAACATTTCCTAGTTTTGTCAGTGGCAGTCTGGAGTTGCCTGTGCTCCTACGCTCTGCTTTGCTGGTGACTGGTGCACAGCACTGCAATCCCAAAAGGATCTACCTTCTCCCTCAGCTCAAATGAAAACCATTTTAAAATTCATTTTCATATATTTTCAAAATACATGTGTGCCACGGTATGGCAAGCATCCTGAATTAACAGCAAGGTGTCCTTTTTGTTTCATTTTGGATTTTGGAGAGCTTAGTGTTGCTTGCTTACTGCTTTGTCACAAGTCATTGTAGCAAACCTGCAGTTACCAAAATCATGGATGGCACAAGCACAGAAACTGCTTTTGTTGTGTTTGTTTGCCAACCCCAAAAAATCCTTGCTAATATCGACAAGATCCCAGCTTCTGTGGTACTGATGAGCTTTTCTACCAACATGCCCTACAAAAGGCTCAAAGACGTATAAATTATGCAGTGTACTATGATCACGTAGCTGAAATAAAAGGCAACAATTTCTGAAAACAACCTGCATAAAACTGCATTGTGCCAGTTTCACAATGGTATAGTGAGACTTAGTGGTAATTAATATTTCATACATGGCTTTCCAAACCTTGATGAAACCTTTCCTTCTGAAATGATGGACTGATGTTCCTTGCACAACACTCTCCCGCCATCCAGAAACACACCAGGCACACCTTGGTGTGAACTCCTCCGTTAAAGTTTAGTTTTCCACAGTCTACTGTTCTTTATCTTTCTGTCTTGATAAGATCAGTAAATGTTTTGCTGCAGGAGAGGGGGCAACGCAGCTGTATGGAGGTTACGCACTGAATCCAAATGGAAAGGGAGAGATACAGAGTATATATAATGCATTATGTACACAGAAGGTAATCACGTACGTAGTTGTCTTGGGCAAAGAGACAATTCCAGCTCTTACTGGGCAGACATTAAGTGCAGAACACCTGCCTATTGCATCTATAAATAAAATCTCTGCGGTTCCTCCTTTCAGCCTGAGCAGCCCGAGCATGTGTTTTCTGGAGCAGCTGTCTGCTCAGGGAAAAGAGCAGAGAGTAACCCTGCGGTGGTAACTGTTTAATTTACATCGGTAACGACAGCCCTGGTGCAGGCCGTCCTCCTCGCCAACTCCCAGCGTGGTGGCGAGGGAATTCAGCTGCTAGAGCTGGAGGGAGGAGATTCCTCCTTCCTTTTGCATGCTCCCCCGCCGTGCCGAGGAGCGGAGAGGGTGCTGGCGCTGGCTGCAGCCCGCTGCTCCCTGCTATGTGCTCCCGCTCCCCAGAGCAGTTCATCCCAGCTAGGAAGATGTGTTCGCTGGGTCTCTGTCCCAAGGAGATCCCGCAGCTATGTGGTCAGAATCTTTAGCTATTCACCCTGACAGGTAAGGGGAGCCTGAAGTACGTTTTTTCTTTGTATAAACACCTCTTTACTGTTTTGCTTTAAAGCTCTGTGTCTCCAAAAACTGTATGAAACTTCTCATTCCCCCCACCTTGTCAGTGCAGTGCTGGAGAATCGCTGCTGCTAATGAGGACACTTGTCTTCCTTGTCTTTCTTTTTTATCAGACACCTCTGGGAGGGCACCAAGGAAATCTCCATTTCTAAAATAGTTTTATTTTTCTGAGAGAATATATACCTACACCTGTTCCTACACCTACATCTACATCTGCACCTAAACCTACACCTCTACCTACACTTATAACTATACTGATACCAAAGTCTATTTTGTCTCTAGGGTTTCTTTCTACAGTCTGTGAGGGAAATAGGAGCTCCACTTTCCAGCCTTTAACACAGTGCCTAAGCATGGCAGCTTACAGAAGGCAGGAATACCCTGGCATGCTTGTGTATGGAACCGACACATTCAGCTGCGATTCCGAGGTCACATTACTGGATCTGCTCTCATACCAGAATGGCTGGAGGGAATAATTGATAACAAAAATAAGTACACTTGGCATTTGTAATTCTCCATCATTTCTTATCTTTTCTTCCTCTCATTCAAATTGGATGCCATCCAAAAAGGTAACAAAATCAACCTCATCTGACTCAGATGGCCAGTTATGATCCATCAAGATTATCATTAAGTAGCGGAAATGAGCAAATTTAGAGAAACTCTGAATATTATTGTTGACTTTTTGGACAGCAAGTTATCAATAACACAGTATTTTACAATAATTGAGATTCATGACTTTGTAATTACTAAGCAAAAAGAGGACTGGAATTTGTAAGGAATGTGAAGATTTAAATAATTTACTTTGCCATGGGTATTAGAAGTGATTTTCTTCCCATATGTCTACATTGGAAAATACGTGAATTGTGTTGAATCTGCCCCCTATAAACAAAAAGCACAACAAAACTGATTACAAAGTTTGACATTCAGACTGTACATTTTTCCTAAACTGCTAGCTTAATAAATGTATACTGATTCTAAAAAATACAAGCCATGACACACAAAATTGGAGAAGTCATTGGTGCTATGTAAACGTACAGATTCATTGAATTCAGATGGTGCTATTCTGTCTTTCAGTGTAACATATATGAATAAATGCTTGATAATTTTAGAAGAACTACCTACCAAATTAATTCAAGTATTATTTTTGTTTTCCTCACAGGAAAAAATCTGCCTTCAGTGATATAGATCTTCATTCATTTTTTCTTCAGATCTGTTTTCTGAGGGGTGTTTAATAGCCTATAGGAAAAAAAGTCACATATTTTTCTATGAGAAACAGTGTGTTTCATCAAAATAGAAATTTGCCACAGGAAAAAAGACTTCAATGAAATTGTACCCATGAAAAATGAAAAACAAGGGCTGTTCCTCCTTGTGACTGAGTCAGTGCAATACATCACAGGATGCTCCTAGACCTCTGCTGTGTGGAGAGGCCATGGGAAATCCAGTTTTCCTGGGGAAGAGTGCCCATCTGGGAGGACAGGAAGATGAGGGGAGTAAACTCCCAAAAGGCTTTTTGGCAGCTGGATTGGACACAGAGATTAATGTTGACTCAGATCAAAACAAAAAGTTTAACTTCAGGCCGGTGAATAAAAGAGGAAAGCTTTGTTTTTGGAATGCAAAAAAATGCTTAATTTTAACCCAGAAGTTCCAAATTGCCTTAATCATGGGTGTCCAAAATTTCTGTTCCTTCCATTCACACGTTCTATTTTTCTGTGTCATTTTTGTAGGAAACAAATCCAAGGTGATAAACATCTCCTGCAGCATGGAAATCCTGTGTCTTTATTCTAGTTCCTCTGTTGTTAAATGAGTTTAATAAAAGCAATTGAAGCATTTTCATTTTTTAAAATGGAAGAAATGACAAATACGAAAAGTTAACTGCTCATACTTTTTATTCCTCAAGACAGAGGATATTCTGTTACTCTGGGATGCACAAAATTCACCTTCCAAGGCTGATAATGCCAATTTGCTGCTGCTTTCTGTCATAGATGAGCTATGGAGCAGTTAAAACTTTACAAGGGAATCAGAAACAGTCTCTTCTTCCTCATTTACCTGCTGATGTCTTGAAGCACAGGTTTCCAGAACTTGCACACCAAGCTTTATACAGTCCACACAGAATAACTGATTGTCCTCTCAGGCAATACAGAAACACAGAATTATTTAGGTTGGAAAAGACCTTCCAGATCATCGAGTCCAACCTTTGACTGATCTCCACCTTGTCAGCTAGATCATAGCACTAAAGTGCCATGTCCAGTTGTTGACTGGTGGCTCCACCACACTCCCTGGGCAGCCCATTCCATTGCTTAAAATGCATGTAAGAGATTGAAGACTCAAGTAATTTTCTTGGACTCTTCAGTTTGAATGGGATATGCTGGATCTAAAAGACATGAAGAGGTCTCCTGAACACTATCCATACAGCTGGGCTGGGCAATGACACTCCATACATAGGAAGGGAGTAGCCACTTGCTACTCTACAAATAGAATGTTTGAATACTCTACAAATAGAATGTGCCCTAGAGGTAAGGCGTTTGTCAACAGCTGACCCCATTCTAGTTTCAGCAAGGGTATTTTAGTCTCCTCTATCCTGGTAAAGTGTGTACTCAGCAGTTTTCAAACAGTATCAGTTTAAAAATACCTATGGGAGGCTTTGCACATATTGCTTTCATGGGTGTATAAGACCAGAAGGACTTTCACCTTCTGCATGGTAAAAGATGCTACTTCATCCAGTGTGTCTTGCACTGCACTGGAAAAAAAAAACACAAGAAGGATTCCTTGTGTCACCAGAAAGACCAAATAATAGAAGAGCCAATATATTATGGGAGATACAGATTCATCAGCTGATATTACGTCAGTCTTCCTATGTGCTACGTGTTCCTATAGACTTCATGGGAAATCTGTAGGACTTTCTTTTACGTCCTTCAGCTACTGTGGTGACAAGCACTAAACTCTTCAGTGTTTCAAGTGATGGAACCATGTCCCTTTATACTTTTTAGATTGTTTTGGGACTAGTCTGCTGTCCAAAGAAACTTCTAGCTCCCATCAGTCCTGGTCTGTGAAGCTGCTTTTTTCATTAGATATCTCAGACTGGTGGAGGGATTTACAGGATATGTCTAACAGATTAAGGAATCAAACTCAGGATTAAGGGGCACAAAGTGCCTTGCACCATGCTATTTAAGGCAAGTTCTCTCCAGAGCAGACTGGTTGCATTTGCGTTGCACAACCTCTGGCCTTCAGATAAGCCTTCAGCCTTGAACTACGGCTGTCATTCCATGTGTTTTATTTCAAAGTGCCTGAGATCCGATGTACTCTGTAAGGTTTGTGCCATAGGCCAGTTGAGCAGTAGTTTCATGGCACAAAGTGTGGCTGCACATGTCCAATGACATGGTCCCTGTAGGTGCAAAGTCTACTGATGGTGTGTCAAGCTAATGCTGATGTACTCTTGTCCACACTCCCTTTTGGACCAGTCCTTGGCATGGGTATCCCCACCTTTCCCAAGCATGGTGGTAGGAGTGAACTAGGAGAAGGGTTACCCTTCTGTGTAGGGTAAAGGTGTGCAGTGTAGGCACTGCTGCTGTTCTAGATGCTCACAACCATCTACTGTGATTTTTTTCTTCCAGGGAGTTATTTTTGTCAATGCTCATGGATCAACACCAAACTGGTAAAGACATATGATCAAATACCAGCCTGGACCCCCTTCGCATAGCTGGGAAAGCCAGTACTTTACAGACCCTGTGTTAAGGTCCATTTTTAAAATGCTTTTTGTGATAACAGCATAAACTTTAGGGATTTTTTGCTTCTTACCCGGAATACAAGGGTTCTTTTTTTTTTTTTAGAGGAGGAAAGGGTTTAAAGACCAAAGTGTATCCACTGCCTGCCCAAGCCATGTATTGAACAAAAGCTCCCTTGAAATCCTCATTGCATTCATTGTGGAAAATTAGATTATTCTCATATCAGTGAGTTTCAGCTGCAGATTTCTATTTAGTTCATTAATTTGCCTTGAAGTTGGATGGAATCAGGAATATATTTCTCACTTTGATTGAGTAATTAGGGTTGATACTTTTTTGCTTTCATGCTACTCCTTTTAAAACTCTTTCAGCTGTGTTTTTGAAAATAAAGTGAGTGAATTTATCATATTTAGACATCAGCAAGCACCACATGGCAGAGACAGCTACTCTGGAATCCTAACGGGCTCTCAAGAATTATCCTCTGTGATTATCTCCACGTCTGAAGGACCATATGTCACAGGCTCTGCAAATGGCATCTGGTTATATCACGGAAAGAGGTTTCTTCTATCTATTTTGCAAGCAGCTCAACTCTAACTTGTGAACAAATCCCCAAATATATTGAAAGGAGATGGAATCATTTGAACTGTGTTACTGAAACTGATGTATCCTGTGAGCTGGATGCCTGTTTTCTCTAAAGATATTCTAACTCTCTTATTGTTTCATGTTGTGTCAGAAAGGACACGTGATAAATCAAATGAGTAGCTAAGCATGTATCATCATGGCTAGGCTTCGCGAACGAAGATTTGGGAAGGGCTCTACCCATTTTTCATGCAAGCGCGTTGGTGGCTGAAAAGGCCAATACGAGAAAGGCAGGTCCGGTTGCAAAAGACACAGCAGAAAGACTCCTTAGATGGTATATTCTGCAAGGTTCGATTCTTTCTGCATTGTCTTTTCTCCTCAAGAGTGATCCTGCGTGCTTTCTCAAAAGCATCAGCAGCGTTATAAATGGTCTGTCTCCAGGCCTCCCGATTAGAGGCCAGAGTGGACCAGTTATGGTGATCAATATGCCCAAGGCTGAGTTGTTGCTTCAGGGAGTCCTTGTATCTTTTCTTTGGAGCTCCTCTCTTGCGGCAGCCAGTGGCAAGTTCACCATAGAGCAGGATCTTAGGGAGGCGGTGGTCCTTCATCCTAGAGACGTGCCCTGCCCATCGCAGTTGCGTTCTCAGCAACATGGCCTCAATACTCATAATTGCTGCCTGTTCAAGAACAGATGTATTGGTCACATAGTCTGACCAATGGATGTTAAGGATTGTACGGAGGCAGCGTTGATGGAAGCGTTCTAGGAGACGCAGGTGGTGGCGGTAGATGACCCATGATTCGGAACCATATAAAAGAGTAGACAACACTATGGCTCTGTAAACACTGATCTTGGTGCTTTTCTTCAAGTGTTTATTACGCCATACTCGTTTATGGAGTTTTCCAAAAGCACTATATGCCTTCGCTAACCTATTGTCTATCTCCCCATCAATCTTACCATCTGAGGAGATGAGGCTGCCTAGGTAATTAAACTGTTGGACTGAATTGAGTTCTGACTGGCCGATGGTGATGTGGGGATGGTGGGGGACTTCCTGAGGTGCAGGCTGATGGAGAACTTCTGTCTTCTTTAAGCTGACTTCCAGCCCAAAGAGCTCAGCAGCCTCTGCAAAGCAGGATGTTAAACGCTGCAGAGCTGCTTCTGTGTGGGCAACAAGGGCGGCGTCATCAGCATAGAGTAGCTCCCGGACAAGATGGTTTAGGGTCTTAGTATGGGCCTTCAGTCGCCTTAGGTTGAATAGGCTTCCATCAGTACGATATCGTATGTAGATACCGTCCTGATCATCGAGGTCTGCTGTGGCCCTTTGGAGCATCATACTGAAAAAGACTGTGAATAGGGTAGGAGCGAGAACGCAGCCTTGTTTCACACCATTCTTTATTAGAAAGGGCTCAGAAAGTGTGTTGCCATATCTGACTTGGCCGTGCTGATCCTCATGAAGTGAGATGATCATTTTAAGGAACTTGGGGGGACAACCTAAACGTTCCAAAATCTGCCAAAGACCTTTTCTGCTCACAGTATCGAAAGCCTTGGTGAGGTCGACAAAGGTTACATAGAGACCTTTGTTCTGTTCCCTACACTTCTCTTGCAGTTGTCTGAGAACAAATATCATGTCTGTGGTGCTCCTGTTGGCTCTGAAGCCACACTGACTTTCAGGTAGCTAAGCATGTATACCAGAAAAATAATTATGAATGACCTTTTTCTCTTCTAGCTACAAATGTTATCCAGAAAGGGTACAACCCTTTCAGCTCCATGATAGACCAGATTACCTCTAATCTATCAGAGTTGAAATCTTGTAATGGGAAATGACGACCACCTCAGCAAACAGTGCCATAATTACTCAAACAATTACTATATTGATCTGAAATTTCATAGGTCAAGTGGATGGCCTGTCTTTGAGAGATAAGGGATGGTGATGGTTTTTTGCAAGCTCCTTCCTGACTCAGTCTAGGTGTCTCCACAGACCTTCCTGACATGCCTTGTGGCACAGGGGGCTGCATGGTATCCCTCACCAGCTCTGTGCTCTGATCTACAGCCCTGCCTACATGTGTCATTGTGATCATGTATCATGGTGATCTAATCACAAAACTCAAGTGATATAAAAATGCCCTCAAACCTTCATTGGGAAATACCTTATTTCACATCCTCACTGATGAAAGCAGCACACTCAACAGCTCCTCATTTCCTATCTATGTAGCTTTCCTGCAGGCTTCCAGTCATTGTGGCAGAGTTATGCCACTAAGACCTGAGGTTTTGGCACAGAAACACACTCAAAATTTTCCAGATGAAAGTGGCCAGAAGAGTGGGTCTGACTTCAATGGCACTCTGAGATTGAGGCTGGGGGACCCACTCTGATATCAGTCTTCTGTGGTTTTTATTATCCAAGTAAAACTGTAGATCTGGAGACTTCCAGAAAAAAATATTAGGTGATTTGGGCAGGCTTGCCACACGCTCTGACCCTAGTAGTTTGGCTGCTCTGATATTGCACCACCATCTGGGTTCTTGCTGTTGGGAAAGCAGCAACATGGCCAGAAGGAGCAGTGGGAAGAATCATCCCTTGACTTTGGGGCCACATTTCAGCTCCAGCCCTCAAGCTAGGTCCTCCATGAGCTGTGGTACAGCTGTACTCATCCCAATGAACCTCCCTTGCTGATCCCAGCCTTGCCTCCTTGACTTGGTCCCAGAAGTGCCCTGTCCCCATGGACATCCCCAGCCTGGCTCTGCCGGTCACCTCTGGGTGTGGGGGACAGGGCTGCTGGGAGAGGTCCTGCTGCAGGCTGCCCCATTGCCCCACTGCTGCCCATCCCAGCCTCACTATCCCCTGACAACAGGTATTCAGGGGTAAGTGAAGCCAGACAAGGTTAGGTGGAAATATAGTGAAAGAAAACCCACATGAACTGGGTAAATCCACTGGCTCTTAAGACCTATAGTGTCTGTGTAAGGTAACAGCTATGGGGCTTTTAATTCTCTCCTTAGAGAGATTTCAAAATGGGGAATATTATTGTAGCATTTAAAATGACATATTCGTAGAGATTTACATATTTCCACAGCTCTTTCCTACTAGCAATATATATATATATATGTATATATGTACATACTCCAAGGTAGAAATCTTTACTTTGCTTGTTATTGTGAACACCTCACTGGTACTTTATCTGTCACTGTATCCAGCAAATGCTGCACGTAGCAGTAATTGTTATTTTAATTAATATTAGTCTGTATGATGCCTCTTACATTTAATGTTAGGCTTCTATGACTCACTGGTACCGAAAAGTGACCTACAATTGCATTAACAGCCTGAGTAATGTATGGCCTGTCATCTCTAACACATTTTGATGCATTTTCCTGTGTTTTTCTATTTTGGGGATAATGTCTGGTTTTACAGACAAATGGCCTAATTCTCAGTGCTTTGTCATTTATTTGTATTTCATGCCAATTTTTTGCACAGATCTAAATTAAAGAAAGGAAAAAATATACTGCAGAACCTCAGTGTCTCATAATAAAAGGCTGAATCCAGACCTCATAACTCTTATTTCAATCAGTCACAAAGGGAAACGTTCAGACTCATTTAAAAATATTTGTCTTTTTCTCCCTCCTGGTAATTTCCTAGCGATTTCTTATTGTCATGAGGAAATTTCTAATATATATATATATATTTGCTCCAGCATACACAGACCCTTTTGTACAACAGGTTGACATCTATCTGTGTTTACTGATAACTGGTCAAGCCCAGCATGTGTCCAGCCTCTGAAGGGAACTTGGCAACTTCTGGCCTTACACTATGATCACCTTTTGGTATAAGGAGCTTAGAGAGTCCATTCAGAAGTTATCTCAGAGGGGCCAGAAAAGAAGATTAAACAGCTTTCAAGCTTCAGGGAAGTGCCTTGTGTGGTGGGCCCAGGCTCAGCCTGTGGGGGATGTATGAAATAAATTATGAGGGTAATTTTTGAATCAAAGTATTCAAGAGCTGTGTAGAATACGAGGAGAACTGTATGCTAATGAAAGTTTCAGTTTAAACAGTTTTAGTCATACCTAAGATTTTTTTTTTTTGCTCCTTGTCCCCTACTAGCAATTCATCATGGATCTCGAGATTAGCTGTGTGTACGTGTGGGTGCATTTGCAAACATGTATATGTGCATGAATGTTTGTGCAAGAGTTGTAATGCCATGATGTACAGTAAGAAAGAATGGCCCTTGGGTTTGATTTGCCGCTGAGAATTGTGTAGTAACTCTGATACTGTTCATGGGCAAAATCACATTCCCCTTCACTATCATGTTGGCAACTTCCAGTTTCCAACCCTGATGTGATAAAGTACCTAGTGTGGGTGTGCTGGGCTCCTACCACCAGCATCCTCAGTCCTCAGTATCCCTCAGCCAGCTGCTGTGGGGGTCTGGTCTGCCTTTTCTCACGTCTGGGGGTCAAAAAACATATACCTGAATCTTGGCTGGGATAAAGGGTAGGATGAATGGACGGACGACAGCCACTGGATGTTACTTTCAGACAGGTATTTGTTATGCAGTCATCACTGGATGCTAAAAACCCCAATATGCCTTAAAATAACTGTATTCTCTTTTCAAAGCTGCTTCTTGATAGAGCTGACAGAACAAAAATCTGCAATTACATTTCATGTTCATGTCACAACATGACAATGAGAGGTGAACACAGTGCTAAAGACTCGGCAACCCATGAGTCCTTCTAGAAAGTCTTTATGGAGAAGAAAATTTAGCTCTAAAAGTATTAACTGTGAAAAATGTTTGGAATATGGCTGGAAATTCTGATGTACATCATTAATGTATGGGTAACATGGCTGATAAATATAATACATCAAGAATTTAGACACACACAGAGATGCACATGGTCTCACTGTTTGCCTCAGGTGGGCACACATATATAGTTCCCATTTTGGCAGATTTACAAAGAAACTTAATTTTTGCTAACTCTGGAAAATGCATGCATATTGTTGAAGTAAGCCTTGCCTAATTAATCTCATTACTTTGGGAAAAATAAAATTTCCAGTTCATATGTAGAATCAAAGGTCTCACATTACGTTACCCATCTTCCCAAGTCTGCATTCATCCAATAATCAATCAACAGGTTCAGCTAGAAGAAGGATGAAACTAATGCCAGCTGATGAAGAGGTTCTGCAGGGGTCACGAGCGTGGGTAACAGACCCCAAGCCATTCAGCCAAGCTTTCTGTAAGTACAGCCTTTAAAGACAAATTCATGAGCATGGACAAACTGTACAAGCAGCAGGGATTCCACTGGCATTTGCAGCAACAACAAGGAGATTATCAATAGTACACTCTGTAGGGTCATCATTGTTCATTCTCAAGGGTCAAGACATGATTCTGTACATTGAGGAACTCAACACTAAATCCAGAGCATGTGAGCAGAAACCTTCTGCCTCATTCTGTGCATTGCCAGTCTGTTGCCATCAGAGTAACCTGATGCTTGCAACTTCTTTGGGAAGGAACAACCTTATAAGGTGTTCATGGGTGGGGCTGAGCCCACTGGGACTGGGAAGGGTGATTTAGTCTCATCTGTGTGCTCCTTTTTATCTGAGGAGACTGATGAAAACTTTCAGCTAAGATTCTGTAATGTCAATAAAACTATCCAGGAACAATTGCTCCCCACTTTCTAAAGAGCCTTATGTTTAAATAAAGATAGAAAAATAACTTTTTCAGAAGCATCATGGGAAGGAAAAGACAGTGAAACAGCCGTTCAAGACTCCACAAAATGGCATGATTGGCCACTTCAGATGCCTAATGAAAAAAAAAAAGGAAAAAGTTGTAATTCAAGTATTAATAGTGGATGTGTGAATCTGCACTAAGCAGGACCATTTTTAATGGCTAAATAGGAAATGCCTATTTTTTTACTCACTACCTGCCTGGCATTTAGCATGAATAAATTCAGGCTATGCATCTTTGCCTATGAATGCAACATCACTTTAAGAGGTTTATTTGTGAGTCAAGCCTCTTGTTCTGATGCACTCCCAAGCTCTGCAGTAGAATCATGACTGCCATCAAGTTATGGCATTAATCACTGAAAACCTCTTGCTTGGTTATGATGGGTTGCTCTGTTTTTTTCCAATGCACTTTTAATATTTGGATTTCTATGCTGTTTTCATCCCAACCTTTCTCTCTAAGAACTACTCACTAAATGACTTCTGAGTGAAACAGACATCTCTGCAGTACATTCCTTTACATTTCTGCCAAAGTAAATCTAGATTAACTGCACAGAATTTGGTGAAGTTGTTAAGTCTTTATGAAGGAATGGAGACTCAAAATACAGGTAGTGACTGTAATATATGGTATATTGATGTATGATCCACTTTCAGCTGGTGTGGGAGTATGCTCATCACTGTATCACGCTCATGATATGGTTTGAATGTTGCAGCTGAAATGGAATGAATTATAACCGACACACTTGGGCTAGTGGTGCTAGCTAGCTTGCTTGCTATTTTTATTAACCAGTCTTTCCCTGTTTTTCCTCTTCCTAAGGAGAAGATTGATGGTTCTTTGGAAAAAAAAAATTATGAACCTAACCCAGTCTTTGTGCATTGAATTATGCATGGAGCCACTGTAATTGCACCTATCAATCAATGCCTGCAGAAAAATGCAAGGCTGTGCGAGTAATGGCTGTGGGTAAACACACATTTAGTCATACAATGGTTATGGTAACTGAGTGTGCATTTTGTATACACAGTTGGACAAACGTTGTTATGACAGCTTTCACAGCTGAGTTCATGGCAGTACTGTGCAGCACAAGAATATTGCTTTTCTTCTGGGATTGGACAAAAAGGAAAACTGCTCTTCTGTTTCAGCTTCATACTTCAAGACATATTGTATCTTAGAGATTCACAGACAACCAGAATCTTGAGAAACCACCCTTAGTCTGTCCCCTCCCAGATATATTTACACAATTCTTGGCAAATATTTACCCAGTTCTTCAAAATCTCCAGTATGAGAGTGTCTGTAGCCTCCTGAATTACCATTGCAGTGACTTAGGAGCTCTACTGTTAGAACAGTTTTTCCACTATTATCCAGTACAAATCTTGCACTAATTTGGGCCTAGGTGACTTTACCTAAGCACTATGACCATATGGAACAGGTGGATCCACTCTCTTTGCAACAAAGCAAACTGCTAGTTAGTGTGATGATAGTGGTGGGAAGATCTGGAGTTAACAGAATAGCATTCCCAACTTTAGAAGAAAACTGTAAGTATTGTTAACTCAGATGCTGCTTTGTCAGGAGATGGTGGCCTTTTTCAAGCATCTTTAATCTTTCAGCATTTAAAATTGTCACTCTAGAAATGTAGCAGGCAAAAACATAGGTAGACCTTCTTTCTGCAAAGCACATGACTACAGAACTCCATCCTTATCAGAATCTTCCTAGATGCTGGCTTATAGTAATTTTGAAAAACATTTCATATATATTTCATATACTTGTGTCAAGGTATAGACAGAGAGAAGGATTGTTCCTTCACTGTAATGGCCTACAGCGATTTCAGTTTAGCAATTCCTTTTGTGGGCACCAAATTTAGATGCCTAATGTGAGATATTCCTGGCTATGTTTAGACTAATAACTGAGATAGGAGAGGGAGGGTTTTCACACACAAACTTCGCTCCATTGAGGTCTGCTAAAGGTGTTTAGCACCTTTGATTTTTGAATCTAAAGCTTTTTGAAACATGCTCATTAGAAAATTTTAGAAAGATAAGAGGTGCCTCAGTGGTGCTTTCTTTGTGCCTAGTGTGCAAGTGCACTGCTTACAGATGGCACTGTCAGCAGCTTGGAGGCTTGGTTCAGAACAGTGTGGTGTGAGAGGGGATGCATTGGGGTTTGTCTCACCTCGAGGTGGGTGGTAGAAGCCCGACAGGAGTGGAAAAGATTGATGCCAGGATGGAAAGGTGGGCTTAGGCAATACTGCTGTGGGATGATAGAGGGCAGACATGCTTTCATTGGCTGCACAACAGCAACCTGGCAGAGCAGGATCAAAACCCCTGTTAGTAAAGAGTTCTAAGGCTGCAATAAGGGATTGCTGAATGCTTATATAGGATGAGTAAAGGTGTACCAAGAATGGCAGAAACAGATGCAAGTCTGTGGGTTAAGAGGCAAGAAGGACAAAATATAAGACATCTTTCCACAAAATTCCATCATTCATGAAGTGGGATATACAGTTGTTCATGAAGCCTCTTCTCAAGGAGAAAGGTGTTTAAAAATTTATTTCTGCTTGAGGCATTACGTTATGCTTTTCATAGCTAGTGTGAATACAAATACCAGTTGAAGGACATTTATGGTCATTCTTATTACTGAATACTCTAGGAGGATGGGGTTTGCCTAATTTCACATTTGTGGTCTCCACCCATTCAGAAAAATTTTGCAAATCCCACTCTTAAGCAATTTGTTGCATGCCTATGTCCAGTTACTCATACTGGTGTTAACAGCAGCCTTCTCCTAGATGTGTTTCTTTAATCATCAGAGTGTGTTTCTTCCCAGAGCAATGAGTTACCACTTCATATATTTGTTGCTACATGGAATATTAATATGGTAATCATGTCTGTCTCCTTAGGGGACTTGTATTTTATGGCAGCAATTCAATACTGTTCACTTTTCGGAGTTAAAAGAAATACAAGAGTCGAAGATTTTAAAAGCTTTTTCTAAAAAACCTGGGCAAAAAGCACACCAGAAATCAGTTCAGAAAAAAAGAAGAACCCGTAAAAAACAGAAAGAAAAATATAATTCAAGATCACCAAAAACATGGGCTATTGTTCATGATGACTGTTGTTTTCTTTTTGAACACCGAAGAAAAAGTGCCTTCTAAAAGATATAAAATATTGTGTTTCTCTGATAGGGTCCTGAATAAATTGCACAGCCCCAGAGGGTATTGAGATGTGTGCCCAAGGCTGGTGCTACAGGGTGCAGTGGAGTAACCCTGGCTGAGCTCAGGGGCGGAATTTTGTGAGAAAGAGCTGCAGGAAACTTTGTTGGGGCAGGGATGCCTCCACGAGCTTCATTTCAGCTTCAGCCCTTGCCCCCGGTCCCTGTCCAAGCTTTTCTGCAGCTGTGCCGACTCCTGTCCATATCTTTCACTGATCCTGACCCCCAGCTTGTCCTTGGAACTGTTCCACCCCCATGGCTGTAGTCACAGTCCCCAGTCCAGGCCTGCTTGCCACCTCTGGAGCAATGGGATGGGGCCATGGGGAGAGGTCTCTGCTCTGACTTGCCCTGCTGCCCCCCTGCCCCCCACCTCTGCAGCACTGTGTCCACACTCTTTTTCCCTATAACTAAGGCACTGCTAGTGTGAAAAGGCAGACACAACAGCTGTATTAAAAAAAGCTCAAAATTGATTTTATTCCCTTTTGCACTGTAAAAATAATTGTCAGTCAGAGAGCAAGAGAAAAACCACATTTGTAACCATTAGTTTAGCCACTGGCATGGCAGCAGCACTCTGGGTCCCTGGTACTTTTGAGGCTTGATTCTGTAAATGCTTACACATCTGCCTATCATGCAAGTAATCCAACTGCATGAATGTAAGAATATGAGTGTGTATGTGCATATATATACATATATACTTATCTTTGCCGGAAGTGGATCTTGTTCCATGGAGAATATACTGCCTAAATGGTCCCAGGCTAATCTATGTCAATATTTTAAGCTCATTTTGCTTGATGGCAGATGGAGAAAAACAGCTTATAATATTAATTTTCTTATTGGATCTCATCTGACAAAATCCCCAGTTACTTTCATCTCACATGAACCATTATTCTTTTGTAGATACGTGCCTAATAAGCTTAAATTTTGAAAATGAATATTTACACTTACTAATAGCAAGGGAGAGTTAAAATCAAACATGTTGTATGGTCTTCTGGGGAAGCCAGCAGTAAAGCACTGCTTTCAATAATCAATAAGTCAACCAAGCAAGTCTCTAGACTGTTGTTACAAGGGAATCTGTCATCATGCAAAGCGAAGATTTGTCTGAGAAACTGCTAAGTAAATGCTTCTGCCACTTAGTAGTGGTTTGGTAGTCTGTATTTGCTACAGATTAAATTGCAGGCATGCACACATTTGTTTTGTATTCCAAACAGAGATAGTGTCTGGACCAAACCACCCATATCTAGTCCTCACTGACTTGGGTCAGTTTAAGGATGGGAAGATAGGCTCTATATTCCCTGTCTCAAACTCTTCCTGTACTGCTCCCTCTCCCTTTTCTTTGTGTCTTCTGCATTTTGAATCTCTCAACATTAAAATACTCGGATAAATTTACTTGACATTTTTACAGACTATCAAACAAACAAATGGTCTTATACCTCACTGATCTGTATCCACCTGTGACAACTAATACCCCCAAAAGGGACTTCACTCCCCAGTAAATGTCCAAATGCAAGGCAAGAACTTGAGTATCTATTTTCAACAGTATCATAATTTTCTTACTAAGTATATCCGAAAGCACCAGAAAATAATAGAAGTCTCAATATAATATTAAACTGAGCTTCATTTCTACAAACAAAATGCATTCTGTGCTGCACTGTTTTTAGCTTTTATGACTGTTCTTGCTCATTTTCTAATTTTGTCTGAGAATGAGCTTAAGGTTTGGGGACCTGAAATCCTTGATACCCAGGTAACTGCCCCAAAGGGTCATGTTTGGAGGCTCAAACATGCACATTATGGTTCCCTCCAACCCCTCTCCATTGGCATTTATGTTCCTTTCTACTGCTGCTGAGATTTGCTTCTGTCTCAGAGGGAATATGAATGACTCATTGTTTATCTATAAAAAAATCCTTTTCCATTCTGTATATCATCTCTCTCTTTTTGGACATCCTTCCCAGCAAATGTGGCAGGTGCTGTGGTGAGAGAATGGGGGTGCAGACAGGCTGCTAAAGCTGCTTTCAGTTCTTGGATACATCTGCAAAATGGTCAGATGAACAGAGTGGACCCCAGTGGCAAACACTGTCTAGGATGGAAACTGTATGTTTTATGCAGCTGGGTTGGACCTATGAATAGTTGAAAACAGAGCTGCTTGTAGTTGTGAGAAATACTGTATGCAGGGTCTGTTGATATCGAGGCACAAAAGCAACAGATTTAAAGATGTAGGCAGTCTCTCTCCTCCCAGGAGATAAAAAGGATCCAAGCTGGGGCAGCAGCAACCCCCTCCTTACAGAGCCTGTTGGCAGGTAGCAGTGTAATGTCTCTTGTGATGCTGCTGGCCTGAAATGTTTTTGCTTGATCCTGGAGCCTATCTTTTTCCCACTCCTCATCTAGCCTTACCTGATGGCTTTGTAGTGTTGGCATTTATCAGTGTCTACTTGTTCTGCCCTTCTGTTCTGCTTTATCTGATCTGTGTACAGGAGATACAGGTCCTCCTACTCATGACCTTTGCCTTTCCCTTGTTTAATACCCATTAACAGCTAACTACCCTCATCAGAAAAGGCTAATTCCTTTATATTGGGAAGGCCAAAGCTCCACGAAATCAAAGGTGAAACTTCCATTGACTTCAGCTGGAGCAAAAGTGGCTCAGTTTAATCAAAGAACTTGAGGAAAAAAGCAAAACAAAAGGCAGAGACAGTAAGTTCAGCCTACAACAAACTCCCAAATGATCAAAAGCTTACAAGGATCTCAAACCTTCCTAGATAGTCATGCAACATCTAAGAGGACATGGCTACCTTCAGGACTGAAGCCCATTACAGCCACTACCCACCTCAACAAATGCTGTTCTCCTAATTTTAACGCTTCCTTCAAACCCAGAGTGTGTTGGCACTGGGTAGTTACCCACTGGTTGTGATACAAGTTCATATTCAGTGACCAGTATTCATGGATTCAGTTGTTGTACAGATTTCCTATTTCTTTTTAAAGTCATAATTTCTAAACTATGTCACTTTTCATTAAGATGACAAATGCTGGCATTTTGTGGGATGTGGTATTGATCACATCAAGCTCTTCTATGATGGCTGGCAGCAGAAGAACAACACGGGAGCTGACCATGCCTGGATGGATCAGACGGCTTCCCTAGGGTTTGTTTTCATCCTGCAGTATAGTTCTGACTGAGTGTGAATAAAATCACTGAAAAGGTAACATGCTGATTTGCTGAATTATCTATCAAGTGAACAGTTCAAAGCAGAGATAGGGCCATCTGACAGAAGTAAGAAGCTCTGACTGGCAGGGGTAATTCTCTACCAGTGAGAGTTTTATTGCCTACTGCTGCACGAGGGGGTTCAGGAACTGAGCAGTTTCTGCTGGATAAATGAAAGAGTTTGAGGATCTTTTAGCAGGAAACATCACATTTTGCAGTCCCAACTTTTTTTTCTTGCTAGTGAATGCGGACTTTATTTTTCAATTCCTCAGAGTTCTTTTAAACATCCTGTATTAGCAGACCCTGATGAGGAATCCAAATAGCCAGTAATCCTCTGGTATAGCCTTCTTGCAAAAACTCTGTGTTAAGAGTATCCTATACTATGGAGGAAATACCACCTTCCATGCCTTAAGATATTTAACATTACAAAACACAAGCAATTAAACTGCCTTCTGCTCATAACTGCTAAAGTGGTCAAGGAAGAGAAATAGTTCTGGTGCTTCATATGAAGCCAGTAGCCAATTTGTTTCCCTGCCTAACTGTTCTTCATCCACCTTATATATATACTCAATGTATATGTGTCCATATATATGTTCAAGCTGTAGAGGAAATTTCAGAAAATAAGTCTTCCCCTAGACCGGGTTGCTCAGAGCCCCATCCAAACTCGCCTTGAACAATCCCAGGGATAGGACATCCCACTGCTTCTCTGGGCAATCTATTCCAGTATCTCACGATCCTCACAAAAGAATTTCTTCCTAATATTTAACATAAACCTGCCTTCTTTCATCTTTCCTCAGCCATTCCCCCTTGTCCTATCGCTAAAAATCCTTGTAAAAAGTTCCTCTCCAGCTTTCTTGTAGGCCCTCTTTACACACTAGAAGGCAGCCACAAGGTCTCCCCAGAGCCTTCTCTTCTCCAGGATGAACAGCCCCAACTCTCTCAGTCTGTCTTCATGGTAGAGGTGCTCCAGCCCTCTGATCATCTTCATGGCCTCCTCTGAGCTCGCTCCAGGTGGTCCATGTCCTTCTTATGTCAGTGACCCCAGAGCTGGATGCAGCACTCCAGGTGGGGTCTCTGGAGAGTGGAGTTGAGGGGGAGAATCCTTCCCGTGACCTGCTGGCCACATTGCTTTTGATGCAGCCTGGGACACAGTTGGTTGTCTGGGCTGCAAGAGCACATTGCCAGATCTTGTTGAACTTCTCACCAACCAGCAACCCCAAGTGCTTCTCTCCAGGGATGCTCTCAATTCATTCTCCGCCAAGCCTGTGTTTGTGTTTGGGATTGCCCCCACTCATGTGAAGGACCTTGCACTTGGTCTTGTTGACCTCCATGAGGTTTGCATGGGACCAACTCTAAAGTCTGTCAGGGTTCCTGTGGATGACATCCCTTTCCTACAGCATGTCAGCTACAACACACAGCTTGGCATTGTCATAAAACTTGCCGAGGATGCACTCAATCCCACTGTCCATGTTGCCAACAAAGTTGTTAAACAGTGCTGATCCCAATATTGACTTCTGAGGAACACCAGTTGTCACGGGGCTGCACTCTGTGAGTGTGACCATCCAGTCAATTCCTTATTCACCAAGTGGTCAATCTGTGAAATACGTATCTCTCCAGTTTAGAAAAAAGGGTGTTTTGTGGGACAATCTCAAATACTACAACATAGGACTTGTTTTTCAAACATCTCTTAATTTTCTCTCTTGTGATTTTTTTTATTTTCTCCTCTTTTTTTTTACTTTATTTTTCTTTTAAAGCATTCAGAGCTCTGAGATTTAAAGAGGTCTTCTGTAGAATAATTATCTTGCCTAGAAGGAGATCAACACAGAGTTTGAGAACGAAAATTCAAGGAAAATAAAATGTGAAGGCCACACAAAAATTCCCACCTCTGAAACTTTGACTCTTCCTTTATCGAACATTAAGCTAATCCTTGTTGAGTAATGATTTACTTCTCTGTAATTTCCACTCTGTTGTTACAGGTTAAAATAGTATCAGGAGAGCATGTGGAGGTAAATGCTAATTTTTAAGTGTCATAAACTACATCTAAGAAAGGATGAAGACAGCAGTGCTTCTCTGTGAAAGACCCCGTATGCTGTGTATGGTGCTGTCCCAGAATAGCCAATAACCTTGGCTTGTTATCACTTCTCGAAGTTCCGATGGCTGAGGCATGTGGCACACTGGGGGGCCCAGAACCCTGGCACTGCTGCTAGCTGGAAAGGCAATCACAGTGGGTGGCAGAGGGGAATCAGCTCTGCACAGTTCTGCTCTTGGTTGCAGCTGGAAACACTCTGAAATGCAAAGAGAACTAGTTAAGCAAACCAATTACAGAACAAAAAGTAGCAGTCCCCTGTCTGCCCCCCCCAGGTCCTAAGCTGTGATAACAGTCATTCTGTGTCACTCTGTGTTATTCAAAGATGAAAAAAGAGGGAGAAAGGGAAGGGAAATTTGCTTTTGAGATATGTATTTATTGAAAATTTTCAAACCAGCAAGACTTCTTTTCAAACTCTGAAATGGAAAAACTTTGTAAATATTTCATGGATCTGAGTCTCTGTTTAGCTAATTACTTGTTTAGAAAACAAATCTGTGAACTCAGCCACTGGGGATACCCATATGAAAGTATGGCCATACTGTCTTTTGTGTTGCACACCACTGAACAGGTATTGTATGGCCTGTGATTTTCAAGAATCAGTTATGATTCCTTCTTGGAGAAGTGATGGCCCATGATTAATTTCAGGATGATTCTGGAGACTTGGCTACCGAGATGCAGTGAGACTGCTATGCAAATACAACATTTTTCCATTGAAATAGGTCAGTTCTCCAACATGATCAGCAGCCTGCCTAATTCCCAGACATTAAGCTAATTGGATTGTCTAGATACAAGATACAACAATCTTTTGTATTCTTAGAAATAACTGTGGAATTATAACTTTCCCATAGGTTTAGCAATACTCTCCACCCTCTCTCTCCATTAAAAGAATTCAATCCTATTTCAGAAGATAACCTTGGGAGAATGAGGAAGGTATAGGCTTTGCCTCTCTCTTAATAAAAGTCTGATATGAAGGTTTAATTAAGAGAGAGAAAATAACTAGGAATGAACACAGGATTTAAAGAGAAATAGACCTCATATAAGTGAAGTAAGAATCACAAATGTGATTCAAAAGGTCCCCCTGTCGAGACAGAGCAGAGATTCTCACTGAAGCTTGAGATAAGATCTGTCATAGCTGTTTTCCATTTTCCATCTGAGATGCCAATTCTTATCCTCCCTTTTCCCTTCTTCTGTCTTGGCTTACAAAGCTAAGAAGAATTTTTTTCCAGCTTGTTTCTTTTTTGAGCTTGGTGCCCCTTCTCTCATCTTGTTGTGGGACTAAGGTTTTGCTGTTGGGTATTTTTCTGCAGGAGTTTTAAACACCTGACATTCCCACTAATCCATCTCATAGGCCTTTCATTGCATTAGAGTAAGTGAAGGAGAAGCTGCTACACCTGCAGTTACCCTTCTGTGTTCTGCTAGGGACACAATGTTTTTTGCATACTGTCCTACTAAAGTAAAAAGTAGCGTAATGTAAAGAATAGAGAAACTTAAGTTGCCTGATCTGATAATACCTGTCTTCTCTGATAACTTTGGAGTATGCTTGTTTCTTTATGCATTCATGTATTAAACCTCTCCCACCATGATAAGTTTAACTGCACAAATGTCTGAAAAAAAATATTTTAATAAGTATCTTGCACTCAAGGGATTTCAGAGCTCAGAAAGGGAAATCCAGCTATCTAGTTTATTCATAGATCCATCCTTCGCTTGAGCTTCTCAGGTTTCGGTGGTAGGGCTTACTGAAGGAGTCCTAGGAAAAATTTGTGGCAGGTGTGACATTGAAAACACATTACATTTCATGGAGATGGTCTTGAAGGTATGTGTACATAATTGTATGCTTAGTCAACAATTAGTCCTTTCCAGAATTTTAGATTTAGGCTTATGAAATCTCCTGGTGTTAGGATACCTTGACACTTTAATTTGAGTCTAACAGCGTTATACACATCTTTGTCTGTACTGCACTGAGATAATGAGAAGCTATTATTGGGATTCCTACATGATGCCACAATGATACAAATGTATTATTTGGGTTCCTAGATGATGCTACAATAGATATGAATGCTAAAAAATGTTTTAAATTTATCTTTGTCTAACAGACTATTTTGAAAATGTGGTTGGCCTCTGAAGCAAATGTTTTTCCCAAGCTAGATTTATTTGTTCTAAGAAAGAAGTTTTAAAAGCCAGTGAAATATTCCCAGGATAATTCACACACAGCTGACTGAATAATTCATCATGAATAATGTATTTAAATTTTGCCTCTCTCTTCATAAGGAGATTAGGATATTCTCAGAAACATTCATTATTCAAACTAATACTGAGTTTTCTCATCCCCCCCATCCAAGGGTTTGATTCTGTCACCTTTACTCAAGTTGAGTAGCATTTTCTGTGGGGAATCACACTGATTTTAATGGCAGTTCCTGCACAGCGTGGTACAGGGGAGAGCATCTGGACGCAAGTGAAAGGTTACAAGCATTTGTGAATATTTGATAGTTGTACTTTGAAGCTCCTCCTGTATGGGATTGCTGTGCAAATCCTAGGAGATATTTTTGTTAGCTCTTGTAACTAACCATCGCAACCCCAATTTATTAAACATGCAATTCCAATTTTGATTGCAGCTGAGAGGCACGCTAACATCTTGCTTTCCATGAGCAGTGGAGCTTAACTTTGAATACTTTGCTGTTTACAGCAAGTGAACAAAAAAGATCAAGAGTGAAGGCTAAAAGAAAAGTGCTCGAGTGGGCAGTCATTCAGAATATCTCTTGTTACCAGTGTTGCTTCTGGAAACTGCCCATAGGCACTTTTTCAGCATTGAAAAAAAAATGCATTAATCATCTCTGTGCCTTCCTGTTACCTGTGACTATGGTCCTTTTGGGCAAGTATTGTTAGTATAGACCTGGCCTTCAACTGGGCAGATGAGGCTTCCTTCTCAATTTCCAGCAGCAGTGGCTAAAGGAAGAGCTAGGAGTATAGATTGGGATACACCTCCACTGCAGCACACCTTCACGGATGCTGCTACTGCTATCCCACTTTGCTGAAGAAACTTCAGCCTGGTGGCTCTTTAGGCTGGTGTTTCCCACCTCCTGGCTGTGTTCCCAGGTTGGGGTTCTCATGTTCCTCCCACCCAGATAATGCTTGAAAAGCCCTCTCAGCAACCATGTTTTGGTTGACAGTTTTGTGTTTGATAGCTACCTGTGGTGGGCTGAACTGAATATTTAGTCTTTTTGAAAGAAAACTATAACTTGTTCCTAAAAATCATACCATTTCTTCCAGTGACTGGGTCAGAAAATCTCTCTTTGAACACTCTGCCAAGATTTCTCCTTCTTCTTGGGTCAAAACCAAAAGCTACCTCAGAGGGGAAGACTTTGGACTAAATATAGTCTGTATTCTTACATAAAAATGTAAGATGTTTTATGTAAGAAGATTATCCAATATTTTATACACCTACATTTTCTCTATGTGGGGAAAATGAAAAGTTCTGCCAATGTGAAGTATAAAACCTGTGATAAAACCTTTGGAGCAAAGTGCTGTGCCTCCAACATGAAGATTGCAGTCTTCTGTAGGATGGAGAAAGGGAACCTTATCAATAAATGTATTTGCAACAGATATGCTTGCAGTGTCTGCACCAGAAAGTGGTTGCCTGGTTCTATTAAAGTTCAAGCCAGACTGGAGTTGGCAGGTTTAAAGTACTTTGAACCTGGTCCAACACTAATTTGATGGACAAGGTTGGAATAAGGCAGTATAGTCTGTGACAGTAAAACAAATACAAACAGTCTCCTGGCTCTCTGATGCTGTTTACAAGAGCATTAAAATGATTTCCCACTAATGATACACAGTTGTAGGGATTGCAGCACTATATCATGAGGGTAATGCTGCTGCTACTGAGGTGTGGATCTAGAGAGATCCAAAACAAAATGCCAGCAGAGCAACTGGTCTATGTACAATGCCAGAAATGACATTCTAGTAAAATAGAGTCAAAGTGTTGCTGCTGTACTTCTTAAATGAGAGAAGATAAATGCAGGAAGCAATTCACATTGGCTTTGCCTGATGCTGTAGTGATGTATTTGTTATTATATACCTGGTATACATAGACCTGGTTTTAAATCTCCTCTTTGCATGGCTTAAGTACTTTATTCCATATCAGGTTCCTCGCTTCTTGTGTTAATTCATGTCATGCCTTCTATATAAAAGACCTCTTATAAGGCACATTCATGTTCAGGAGGACATTATAGAGCGCTTGCAGATTTGCTAATTTAGCCTTGATACTATAATGTATTTTTAAATAAAGTTTGAAGCTTGCTTTCTTGTAACCACCACATTTTTCCTTAAACGAAACGCAATAGAACAGTGTTCAGGAAGTATTTATGCATACATACATTTTGTATAAATGCTGCCTCAGAAAGCAGAGAATTTTATATTTACACTTTGGGCTTTTTCTCTACTATAATGCAGGTTCTTGTGTGACAGCAGTGTCCCTTCTCCTTTCCTTCTGCATTCAGTGGGGATGCAGAAGCCCCTGGTTTCTTTTTGTTCAGGACAGAAGTTGTGTTAACCTTGCAAACGCAGTGAATGTCAAATCGGTAAACTGCTGACTTGCCTAGCATTTGTCTTTTCAGCCTATTTATGCCATAGCTGTATGTTAAAGAGCACCATAAACCACTTATAATTTGACCCATTCTGTGCAAACGAAGCAAAATCTGCAGATAACACAAACCGTAATTCCAGATGTCAGTAGGTTGCAGATCACTCACTTAGTATTTTTAATGAAAGATGAACACTAAACACTCTTTTATCTCATTAATGATCTACTTATTATTCATATTAACAGAACTGGGACCTGCAAACTCATAAATATCGGTAGATGTTGTGATACTGGCCTTGCTGTGAGTGCTTTATGGGTTATAAATTACTTTAAATTATCATTAGACACGGGTTTCAGTGGAGCTGCACTGAAAAGCCCTCCCTCCCTCCTCGTTTTTAAAGGCATTGCAAGACTATAATGATGCCGAAAACTGGAATTGATGGAATTGAAAACTGTAAAATTGGAATTGATGTGTAACTTGGAGGTTCACATTTTGTGATGTTTCCCTCTTGTGCCTTGTGCAAGAATTATCTGGTTTTCTTTTTTCAGATTTTAAATGTGATTTCAGGGGTTTACTTTTCTCTAAACACTGAATTTTTGAGAATCTTTGCAAAGATTCTCAAAACCATGGTTGCTATGGAGGCTGTGGAGAGTAGGTGTGGAGTGGGGGAGACATTTAAATTGCTGTTACTAGAGCTCATTTTTGTACCTGATCCATTCACTTCCCAAAAAATCTGATTTGATCACTGATGTCCCTGTGATGAACCAGCAAGGCAAGGATTAAACTATCACGTAATTAAAAATCATTACAAAGTTAAGACATTCTTAGGGTTTAGAAGATGAAATGTTTGATCAGGCAGGAATAGGAGATTTCAGAATTTAGGATTCCCTTTGTCTTTTTCTTCAGTGCTTTTGGGTTTGTATTGAGTGTTCTGAATGTAACTTTACTTAGGTTCATCACCAGGTAGGGGGGAAATGTTAACAGTCATGATTCGTCATACAGAAAGTGGAGTTTCAGGAAATTTGGCAACCAAGAAATCAGGAAAAAAAAAGTAAGGTTTTAACTGAATTTTTCTGTGCTGACCTAAAGCTTATTTACAGCGACATCACCCATCAAGAGACTGCTCCCCCCACTGCTTTTCTGTTAGGCAGACTGCCCCGTGCCAGCACTGGTGGCTTCACAGGGCTTTTCATGCTGTTCTAATCACTGTCCCCTGTGCACAAGAGGAGGCAGCCAACAGCCCATGACGACACCTGCTTTTTTGGGGCCAGCAGCAGAAATGAGAATTAACTCTGCAACAACTTGGATTTTGTTGCTTCAAAACGCCAACTTCAGCTGCATTAATTAAATTTCCACTTGGAGAAAAAAAAAAGACTGCTATTACCTAGGAGTGTTATTTTGGATTCTGTGCTTTCTCATTGCTTGTAATTGTCAGGATTAAGAACGGTTCCCGGATTCTATCTCTTTTATCTAGTTCACTTTGTTCCCAGGATTTACACTGCACTAGGTTGCTGCAGCTTGTATTCATTCCCCTTGCTCTGTTCCCTCACCATACGTTAACCAATCACCAGGATTAATGCATTCCTGAAAGGTAAGGAGCAGAAGCCTGTCTCCTTGACAGCAGGGGACAAACTCATAATAAATACATAAAAATAAACATAAATAGTTACAGCCAGCAGCAGATTGTGTTGGCAGTAAAAAAGAGTTTGCTTGATGCTTTATGGAAATGAAAGCTCTATCTTCTGCCTTCACTGCCATCATTATGAGAGCCCTTTTAATCTGCTCTCTGAACATGATTATCATTTCTATAAACATAAAATATGTTGCTTTAACTCTAAGTTCCCTCCCCTAGATTAATGTCATTGAAAGTAATAGCAATTAAAATAAGAGGCTGTCCAGGCAGTCACTGCAAGTGCAGATTCACATAACAATAGAGCATAAGTTCAGCAGCTGGTATGACATAGGCAGGAATACCATTTCCAACAGCCTTTTTCCACATCAGTAGCTCTTCCCCTGGCACCTGGCTGGTGATGGAAGTTACATCATGTGTGGCCATCCAGGGTAGAAAATTATTTTGAATAGGTCTTACAGGCCCTTTTATCCTATGGGACTTGACAGAGGTGACTGATCTGAAACTGGCAGAGGCTCAGTGCAGCAATATAACATGGTACATGAATTATTGCAATATGGATTAAGTGCTATATACAGATATAAAATGACTGACTGACTGACTGTAATTGTTCAGCTAGGAATAAAGTAAGTAGAATGCTGTGTGGTTTCATCTCACTATCTTAAATTATGCATCCATATAGCACAGAAGCAAACCCAACACAATGGTAATATTGTCAAATGGACTATCAACCTCTGGGAACTTGCCAAACCTGGTCACGGTAATGTCCAGCTGTCTTCTGCTCTAGATAAAATAATTTTCTGATCCCAGGTAAGCTCCTGAGGGACTAGTGGGAGCTTTTGACTTCTGTGAAGCAGAACATTTGGAAACTGAATGAAAGTTTCATGCTTGTAGACATTGCAACTATCCTTGCTCTTAGTTTGTAAATGTCAGCTCCAGCCCTCAGCTTCCCCACAAGCTCTTCATGCTTCTCTGACAGCAGGGAATGAGAGTATTGCTGGTGTAGCTGGCTGCCTCCCAGTTTCTGCACCATGGCAAAGTGGAATCCTGCTGACATGGGTCTGCAGGAGCAATTCTGTATCCCCCCATGAAAGCTAGGTAGCGTGACAAACATGTTGGAGAGGAAGGGGCTTCACTGCAATAAATTAGCTGTCCATGCCTTCTAGGCCAGCTTCTTAACATGATAAGAAACTGAATAGCTTCTAGGCCCTGACCACTTCTGGAATAAAAGCAGCTCAGAGTTGGCCTGTGACTTCTTTCTTCAAAAGATGCAGGTTAAGACAATGTCATAAAGTGTACAAGGGGAAGAAAACATATTCTCATCCTACCTTCTCTTTCTCCTGTTTCAGGGTGCCACGTTTTTGATCACGTTTTTTGTTGTTGTTTCTCACCTCCCCACCCCAAAATTGGTGGAGTTGCAACAATGAAATTTTGAGGCAGGGACACAAGCAGAAATTTGCCTGTCTTTGCTAAAGCCACTGGCAGCATGAACAAGCTAGTGCAGCAGCAAACCTCCTGAGGTGGGCTGTAATAACTTTCTGCAGAGAGCAAGGAGGACTTGGTAACTACCTGGTCCTTTCTTTGCTCCAGGAATAGTGCAACTACATGCTGTCCTTTCCCTTGGGCAGATGGCGATTTGGATGATAATCTTGCAGTGAGTCCCTCCTGCTCAGCTTGTTCATGCTGTAACTGGAAAGTATTTTCCGTGTGCTTGTGCTGCACTGACTTCCAAAGCTATGGGAAGAAGGGCTGTATCGAGATCAATTTAATATAAAAACTTAAAAATAGCACTGGGAAGATAAACCTGGAATAGCTCCCTCCGTCTACCGCGTACTCTGCTTAGCACTTCCTTTCACCCCGCAGCCCAGCCCATCACTCCCATGTGGTGTTACCGTCGCCATAGCATATGTTAGTTATTGGACCAGTGCCATTGGTAGCGCATAGTTTTTGCATATAACCCTTCGATAAAATTCTGCATGGTTTCTTTGCTGTGACTCAGTAAGTTGAATCCTTCTTGTATGAGAAAGATGAAAGAGTTCAGGAGACAAATGACTAACATATCTACACCTTGTGATGTTCTGCAAGTACCTTGATTAAAAATACTTCAGATTGGTTCTGTTGCTGTATGTGAGCCACAGGGCAGGTAAAAATCTTTATCACTGGTAGACTTTATAAGGTCACCTGTCATCTGAACACCAGTCACAAAAAATTAACATATTAAAAAACTACCATTAATTCTTTTCATACACCTTTTAATCTTCATTTGACTCCTGATTCATACCATGAGTTCATGCAAGGTTACAAACGGGGACCTTAAAAATGCACCATTTCTCTGGCATTTCACATACACAAGTTTCATGAACTTTACAATAGTCATGGTCAAAAAATGTTAGGAAAAAATCCCCAAAGTTCCTCTTGTTCTTTGTATTCTTCAGAATAAAGCTATGTCAGGTATTTCTACAAAGGTATGGCACCCACTGCAATTTCACTGAACTGAGAGAAAAAATTGAGGGTTTTTTTTTCCCCTGTGCATTTTTTTTAAGCCCGTGAAGAAACAAGTGAGAGAAGAGAGGCAATCTTATATTCGGAAAGGTAATTGCCACAACAGTATATAAAACTCCTCTTCTTTAGCTCATAACCTGAATGCTTGAAGAGGATGGGTTGTAACTGCCCCCAAGCTCACTGAAAGACACTTCACTTTCTCAGGGGTACTTATTAAACTGAAGATTCATCTCTCACGCTGTATGTGAGAAAGGTGAAATAATTATGCAAAAAAGTGAGGAAAAGGAATTACTGCTAAGTTATCGGTGCACATGTGACACACAGCATGAGTCTTTCTCATTCACAAGAGAGCTTTTAGTCCTGCTGAAACAAGGGAAAGATATAGGAATTTGCCTTGCAGGTCAGTGTGCAGGGGGTCTGAAGATCTGATAGGCTCTGAAAACTACTATTTGTGGCATATCTTGACACAGAAACTCTGGAATGAGCACACAGCATGTGTATTGAGGTGCCTCTTCTTCAGCTGATGCCTTTCATGTTTTGTGACAATTTTTAATGCTGATGCGGCAAAACAACCTCAGAATGTGCAAAACCATAGCAACTGCTGCAGATTATATCTGGAGATAAAATATCCTTATCTCTTCTAATTTTACTGCATTTCTTCCCTTCCAAGACAATGACAGCAGTCTCTCTTACAAGCAGGTTTTTTTAATGGGATAGGATTGGAATTTCAGAAGAGATTCCAGCCCAGCAATGTGGAAGAGAGGGCACACATGCTGAAACCTGATGTGATTTTGCTGGGATAAGGGAGTGCTGCCCAGTGTCTGGTGATTTTTTATTGGATTAAAAGATTTGTGGGGCAGAAACCACTATTGCCAAGACTCTGCTGGGTGCTCCCCAGTACTGTAGGCAGAAGGATATGAGATTGTGATGCCTAATTCTGAGCCACCAGAGCCAGGACTGTGGCCTATGCAGGGACTACACTGGTTTGTCTGTCTCAAAAAAAAGTTGGAGCCAGGTCTTAGGGGTTTTTCTGATGAACATTCTCTTGGAAACTGGTATGTTTCCGTGGAGACTTTCAGTTTAGCAGATATGGCCTCTCTGAGGGAGAAGAATATCTGCTCTGACATTTCCCAACTGCTTTAGTTGTAAGTGCTGCATACGATGGTTTGTAAATCATTACTGTCAGGACTCAATACATTAACTTGAATAAAATAATACACATTTCTTGCTTATTACACCTTCAAAATATACACTCATGCCTCATTTTTGCTTTTTGAAAGAGGAAATATTCAAACTTTTCCTTGGGTAAAAAATGATATTTTCAAGTTTTTAAAAGAAAATTAATAGTAATGAATATATGATCAGAAATTGTCAAATCAGTTTTTACTTTCATTATAAGATGCTATTTTGGTTTACAGGCTGAGTCCTATGGGATTTTGGAAATAAAGCAGTACCACAAGGATCCAAACGGAGAGGTGCATCCTTTCTGCTGCAAAAAAAAGCTGCAAAGAAGACTTCAGTCAAAGAGAGCCAGGACTAGCACAAGGGATCAGCCCCTAGGTGAGCGGGTGCTGGCAAGCCTGGCTAGCTGCAGTTACTTTAATACAGAGCCCCCATGAAATTCCTGGAATTGATTAGTTGTTAACTCCACGGAAAATAGTTGTGCAGCAAAAGGGAATGGAGGCAATTTTTGAGTGGTGTAATTTCTCCTGTGACCTTCCCTCATGTTATGGATAGAACTGGTGCTGAACTAGTCAACACAATGACATCGCTCTCTCCTCTCAGAAAGCCTTTATAACCAGAGGAAATCCGCCTATGATTTCTCCACCTGCTTCCCAGAGTCCTGCATAACAAGGCCAGGACACAGCAGTCTCTGGGCTCGCCGGGACTGGCAGTTCCTGCCCAAATCACAATTACTCTTTTTGAAACAGGCCCCAGCTTCATAGATGAGCGGGGCTTGTTGTGCCCAAAACTGGGAGAAACCTGCCCAAAGACACCCTTCCCTCTGCCAGTCCCTCGCAGAAAAAGCTACTTGTTAATTTTCCACCGCCCCCGCCGCGCTGGCAGCGCCGCCGCCCCCGCGCACCCCTCGCCCGCCTCCTCCCGCTCCGCCGGGGATGGCCGCGGATGAGGAGACACCTGGGTTTCCCTGGCAACAGGTGCCGCGGCGGCCGGGAGAGCCGGGAGAGCCCGGAGAGCCGGGGTTTCCCCGCTCGGCTCCACGCCGCCGGCGGCCCCGGGAGCGCCTCGCGGGCCGGGCCGGCCCTGCCGCCCCTTTCCCGAGGGGCAGCCCCGGCCCGGCCCTGCGGCCCCCGGCGGGACCAGCCGGGGGTCCGGGCGAGAGCGGCCCCCCCCCGCGGCGGGAAGGTAAGGGCGTCCTGCCGGTGGCGGGGTCGGGGAGATGGAGGGGAGCTAAGGCAGCCCTCGGGGTCAGGCACAGGGGCTCCTCCCTGATCACCTCCCGTGGTTCGAGGACTCGCGGGGAGGGTGTAGCTCAGCCCGGAGATGAGCCCTGTTCCCCTGGGGCCGGGGCTCGCAGGCTTCTTTCTCACTGGCCTCCGCCTCGGCCACCCTGCTTTGCCCATCTGGGGTATCTCTCAGCCTCTGCCATCCTGCTTGGCTTCGCCGACGGCCTCCTCGTGCCTGGGTGGCTTCTCCCATCCCCACTGCTTCCCATCACACCCCAGACACTTTTCCCATCCCCACTGCTTCCCACCGCGCCCCAGAC